>NC_090739.1:1866113-1973613 GCF_036898095.1 Palaemon carinicauda | reverse complement strand
TACACCTGACAACACTGAGATTACTAAACAATTCTTCTTCACCCAAGGGGTTAACTACGGCAATGTAATTGTTCAGTGGCTACTTTCCTCTTGGTAAGGGTAGAAGAGAGACTTTAGCTATGGTAAGCAGCTCTTCTAGGAGAAGGACACTCCAAAATCAAACCATTGTTCTCTAGTCTTGGGTAGTACTATAGCCTCTGTACCATGGCCTTCCACTGTCTTGGGTTAGAGTTCTCTTGCTTGAGGGTACACTCAGGCACACTGTTCTATCTAGTTTCTCTTTCTCTTGTTTTGTTGAAGTTTTTATCGTTTATATAGGAAATATTTATTTTAATGCTGTTACTATTCTTAAAATATTTTAATTTTCCTTGTTTCCTTTCCTCACTGAGCTATTTTCCCTGTTGGGGCCCCTGGGCTTATAGCATCCTGCTTTTCCAACTAGGGTTGTAGCTTAGCATTTAATAATAATAATAATAATAGATTTTAAAAGAACTTCTTCACAAATGTCGACAATGAACGCACCTACATCTGCTGCTAATGACTCGTTGGAACGTAGGTCAGTGAACAAAAACAAAGATGGTGGATCGGCTGGGTAAGTTTCTTTTACTTATATTCACGTCATTCGTACATTCTTAGTTTGCCAGCAGTGGGAAGCGGAAGGTTCTTATATTTAAAACATGAGTGGTATGTCTGTGCACTTTGAGAAAGGTTCCTATTCATCCTTCACGTCCTTTTGGGGAGAAAGTTAGCTCGGGAGATCGCTCCTGTGACCTGCCCTTTTTCCCATTCCTTGAGATAGTTCCTAATATCCTCTGCCTCTTTAGGGGTCATATATGTCTGTCAATTAAAAACTACCGAAGGTGGTAATATGTAATTGAAACTGTCAATTTCCTCTGATTTTTTAGAGGGATAACATACGATTTTGACCCTATTTTGATAGTTCATATTGGTCTTATAGTTCGTCTAGCTCAATTTGATTGTTGGTCTCTCCTACCATAATTATGGTATTATTAATTTTATGACGAGTCTATGGTGTGCTTTTTAACCAATTATGGTTGATTTAGTTGATATTCATCTGAACTAAAACGTAAGGTAGTTCATATTTAGCTGACCCATAACCTAAGGTAGTTCATGTGCTATACGTAGTCTATTTTCGTATCCAGTTTTCAGCCAATTGATACCCAGACTATATATACCCCTAATTTTTAATCGATTAGTACGTCGAACTATGTATTTTTGTATTTGGAATATTTTTTATCATACAAAGTTTTCAGTAAAATTATAGTTACGAACGGAACCACATTATAAACTGAAACATAGTGTTTTGAGCCTTTGTATATCAACGGCCAGTTCCTCGCACGTTCATTAAAAATAAACTTCAACTAACCTGAATTTTCCCCCCTAACTTAACCTACAAGCCGTGTCCTTACCTACTTACCTAACGGGCGACCTCCCCCCCTTACACTGCTGTATTTTAAGTTGGACATAATAATACATAAAGGTGGCCGCTATCATATACACCACTAGTTTTTCCTGTAAATAACGTGGTACCGTTTTAGTATGCGATTTCATTTATGTCGTGATCATAGAAATTATTTTTTTTTCTTTGGTGTGCTATCTCAATATTTTTAATAGGTACAAAACAAGAAAAAATAAAAACTTCCAGCTCCTTATGTACTGGCAAGCGGTATATTGAGCAGCGCACGCTAACATCAATGGTAGATGTTTATTTCTTGGATAATTAGGAGCCTTTGTATATCAGCGGGCAGTTCCTCCCTTGTGGATTAAAAGTGGACATCAACTAACCTCAACTCTCCCCTCTAACCTAACCTACAGGCAGTGTCCTTACCTACTTACCTAACGGGGGACTAACACCCCCCCTGCGACCCCCATTACACTGCCGTATTCTAGGTTAGCCGTAGTCATACGTGCAGGTGGCCGCTATCATACATACACCCAATTTATTGTATACAAAATTAAATCAGTTGAAATTAATTGCACAAATATTGTTTTGAAATTTCAAAACAAAAAGAATCAAATAGGTTAGGTTAGGTTGACAACTAATCATGTTGTTGCTTGATTTCCTCGGCGGTTGTTCTTCTCTAAATCCCGTTTTAACAATGCGGACCCCAGTTTTATCCTTTTGAAGAATAAAGGTCCCAGGGTCGTATGGGACCGCTATTCTTTAAAAGCTCCCTTTTTTGTTAGAAAATCTAATGGTTCTTGCTTCGCCGTGAAGTGAGATTGCATACCAAAGGAAAAGCATGACGAGATCGCTTACCAAAATAGCACCAATAATGTGCTCACTGAATTTGACCCTCATTTCAACAGCAAATGAACCGAAAACCCATTAGTATGTCCAAGAACAGGTATATTTTTTAGAAATCTAATGGATTTTTCTCCACCGTGCTCTTGTTTAGCTCGCAAAAAAAGAAAAACATTAAGCTCCTATGTACTGGCAAGCGGTAGATTCTGAGGTGTGCACGCTAGCCCCATTGATTATTATTTCTTAGATAATTCAGTTATATGCAGTGAAAATAAGTGTCATTTTCTAAGAAAACTGGCGTTTTTCTATAGGAAATACCCGTTTTTTAGTAGGAAAGCATTTTCTGTCCATAACTATAATAAACTGTTTTTTATCTACCAGTGGCTTAGCAGAGGTTCAAAGAAAGCTTGATACAGGGCCTGCAGCAGCATCTTCATTTAGCTTACTGTCTTGCTGCAACGTACTTCTAGCTCTACAGATCTTATTCTAGAACTTAACATAGGCATACAATGAATATTGCAGTAGTATCATTTTCCAAAGCAACCTTGGTGTATGTCTTGAGGTAAATACTTACTGTAGCACAATTTTCTCAATGAAGAAAATAAATGTTAAAGATATATTTATAGGTACCTGTATTTTGAACTGTTTTGACATAAATAATTGGGTGAAATCCGTATTTTTCAAATTATAGCTATATAAAAGTTAACGTTATGACTGGAAAAAACATATTTTGAAGGGAAAAGATAAGGCCACAATCAAAGGTTCCTTGCCTAACCTAGCCTAGGAGCCATATACTTGCCTACCTCCAGGGGGATTTACGACCCCTCGTGCTGTTTTATCCGAAGCGTACCCTAAGAATTAAGTCTCGCCCTGTGTTTGCTTTCCAATGTGGTTCATTCCTGAAACTGGGGTTTTCAAACTTATCTAAATTAAACCTGTCCTTAAAACTTGAAAAACATATATTTTTGACGATTAGTGACATGAGAACCGAACCGTTCAAAATACTTGTAAACCTCCCTGTAATCCTTCTCATTTCTTATAAAATGAAAATATCCATTTGTTTAAGATGGCATTAAAACGGACATCTTTCATAAAGATACGAAACGAAGAACAGTTCAAAATATGTGGTATAGTTGGGAGAGAATCTTGTATTAAAATGGGTGGAGCTTGTATAGGAACCATGGACGTGGGAGATTGTTCGAGAGAAAGTCACGTGACGGAAAAAACTCACGATGGAAAAAACACGGGACTTTAAGAACTCGCGATAGAAGGTTGAAAATGTGTATGAAAACCAATAGTATGATACAAAAAACGGGGAATCAAAGTTTGGACAAGAAGAATTACCTGTTGGGATTTTATGAAATGTGTTCAGGAACTTCAGGGTCTTCTTTCATGGCGACCAAAAAAAAAAAAAAGTGGGGAGGATATTTTTATGAAAGTAGGTATCCAAGTTATTCTTATTTGCTGGAGTAGGTAATTGGGGTTCAATGTGGATAGAAGATGGTTTACGAATATTGTGCAACAGTATTGGGGTTGAGACAAATGTAAACTTTACAACTGTATTTATCAAATAGCTTTTTCAATGAGTAAAGTGTTTTGTTTGGTTTGAATATTGATAAATGTTATTATGCATAAGCTGCGAATGTCTTAATTGATTTTATGGCAGTCAAAAGGAGCCCTTGTATATCAATGGACCAGGCCTTCCGTGTACACAGAAAATGGGAATTTCTTTCCATTTTCAAGGTAGTCTGTAGCCGTTGTCATCATACTGCAAAACCCTTTACCTAATTAACCGCAATTACTGGTATATTGGTCCGCCGAATTAACGCTGTTTAATCACTCTGGGTTTTTGCTCCTCCATGGCAAGCTTTGCTCGCAATTTAACATCTTGCTGCTCTTCCTTTTTGGGAAGAGGAATATATTGTGCTACACATGTAAGCCATGTAGGCAAGTTTGTTGCCGATATTTTGATCTAATTAGTCATAGTATAAATGATTTTTGCTCAGTTGCGGCTTTCTTCATTTGCAATTTAACATTATCTCACTGTGCTTATATTCTTGAAGTGATACATAGATGTGCTGTTCACGACAACTGGTTGGAGAAGTGATTTGAAGTTATTTTAATTGTAAATCACTCGGTGTAATATACAGTAATATATACTGTATTAACATGAACAAATATACAGTAGCTGTGCTTACATTGTTGTAAATTGCTGAAATTTGAAACTACAGTACTGGTTATATAAGTATTCTTCTTTCTAAGGAAAAGCTTCCTGTTATTTTGTGGTGGACAGGATAGAACAGTATTTGGTGAGAGAGTTCATGGTTGAGTAGAAGTAGCATCACAGGGTGTCCATTACGTTTTGAGAAATATTATATACAAAACATATTATTCGTAAGTTTAGATCATTCAAGCAACCATTTTTCAGCACGAACAGTTTGTACAGCGACGAGAAAGTTGCCTGGCTGCTGTGAGCCGATCTTCCTTATAAGAAAATACCGCGTTTCACCATTAGAACACTGTACAACGACTGGAAAAGTCGACAAGCTGTCCTTTTTTTAATTAAATATGAAGTAAACTTAATGGCATTTTCGCTTCTAGAAAGCTTGAGGTTTAGTAGAAAGGTGAAGGAAAGCATTTGGACAGTTTATTGGCTAAGCTTTTGGGAACAACATTTCCCATCATCGGAGCTAAAAAAGGGAATTTAAAAAACAGATCAATAGACATTACGTTAGTCAATGAAATTCAGTTAAAAAGGCAAGAATTATAAAGAATACTGTACAGTACATCGAAATACTTAAAAAATGAAGTGGATGAAATATACTAAAAAATAATAAATTAAACCATGTAAATTAAATTAAAACATTAAAACTTTCTTTGAAGGGTTGACTGTATAATCGTAAATATTAAAGGATTTTCATGCCATCAAACAAATTTCTAGTTTTAAAAGGACGGACTAAGTCGTTCTCGGAAGTACTACGTGTTGCCATCTCCATGTCTGGGCTGCTTAGAACAAGCAACAGTACACCGTGAGGGATGTGCCCATTGCTCGGCTTCAATTTTGAGATACAGTACTGACTTCTGATTGGATAAAAAAAAGGTCCTCCGGCAATTGTCAAACTCAAGTGGGTCGCTTAATATTGTCTGGGTCCGCCAATTAGTTTGGTGGTCCACCGCTAAATTGATAAAAACATCTATAGAAAATTCTAGGAACTACGAGAGGGAAAAAATTGTTAGGGAATGAACTCTGCTTATTTATAAAATTTTAGGGTAATTTTGGCAATTTTCACAAAAAGACTTGACCTTTCCTTTTAAGTACTAATCCAGGTATTTTAGAATGCACTGAAATATTTTTATTCTATATACCTGTATAATAAAATACAGTAGGAGTAAGGCTGAGCCGTCTGTATACACACACCTTGGATCTTAAGTAGCTAATTTGATGCCAAAGTATTTAGTTGACTCTCATATCAAGTTAAGGATCAGATATTATTTCAAGATGCTAAATTCTGACTTAGAATGCATCCTGCAGTCTAATAGTGATTGTAATCTGTCTCGTTATTATGATTGAGTTGAAAAAAGGCAATTATCGTTAGTAGATACAGTATGGTTTCGGTGCTTCGGATTTACTTGATTTTGTATATGTACTGTAGTAGGCTGGCCAAGGCACCAGCCGCCTGTTTAGATACTACCACTTGTGTGTTATGGAGTCCTTTGACTGGCCAGACAGAACTACGTTGGATCCTTCTCTGTGGTTATGGTTCATTTTTCTTTAGCCTGCGCAGAGTAGTCTGGCCTATTCTTTACATATTCTCCTGTCCTCATTCACCTGACAACACTTGAGATTATCAAACAATCCTTCTTCTCTTAAGGGGTTAACTACTGGACTGTAATTGTTCAGTGGCCAATTCCCTCATGGTAAGGGTAGAAGAGAGACTTTAGCCATGGTAAGCAGCTCTTCCAGGTGGACACTCCAAAATCAAACCATTGTTCTCTAGTCTTGGGTAGTGTCATAGCCTCTGTAGCATGGTCTTCCACTGTCTTGGGTTAGTTCTCTTGATTGAGGGTACACCCAGACATTATTCTCTTGCATATCTCTTCTTGTTTTTTTAAAGTTTTTATAGGAAGTATTTATTTTAATGTTACCGTTCTTAAAATATTCTATTTCCTTTTTTTCTTTCCTCACTGGGCTATTTTCCCTGTTGGAGCCCTTGGCTTATAGCATTCTGCTTTTCCAACTATGGTTGTAGCTTAGCAAGTAATAATAATAATAGATTTTTGTATGATCGAACTATAAGTTCAAAACAACGTTGAGAAAAGAAGGAAAATTAAAGGCGAATGATTACTGCTAAAGGAGTGTCGCAAAGCGTATTAACATGCGAGTGTATCATAATATACCTTCATTATTTGACTGATATGTATTTTGAGTATTAATCATAGAAATGCAGATGTTTTAATTGTATATAACCTTAAAATCTCTATTCCGGACTTATTTCTGCAGGAAATCTTTCCTTATATAGTACACTGATAGTACAAATTTGACAAAAGTAGGTTAGGTAGGCATCAACAATCATGTTCTAGACTATCTTAAGTTTAAGAATTACAAATTTTATTCTAATCATGATGGGTTATTGGATACTAAATTTTGTAACCAATACAAGCCATTTAGGAAATTCATCTAAACTATCGGGAATCATGCAATCGCCAGCCACAATCGGGAATCATGAAATCGTGAATTTAAGCACTCATTCTTCAGGTGATTCAAGCCACCAGGTAACTAGTTCACATATTCCTCTTACCCATTCCTTCCCAATGCTTTGGATTGGATCTCTCATGCCTGTTCTGCAGGGACTTTCTGTTAGTAGAACTTCTGGTTCTCCTCCTTTCTAGCTCTTCCAGTCCAGAATACTGATAATAGGAATCTATGATCGTTCTCGTCGCTGGCACGAGCTAAGAGATCTTCCCTTCACAATGGCTTAGGTTTCAATAATTGTTATATTCCCTTCATGTTCTGTCTTTGCAGGAACAGTCTGATTGCATTCTCTCCTATCAAGACATAATTCCTTGTTCTTGTTCTCCACAACTGTCATTTCAAACGGGATCGACAGCTTATCGCAATTGGGAATCCTGAGATAATGTCTTGTTATCAGAAACCATGCGATTTGGAACCAAGCGATCAAAACTTACACTCAGGATATTGTCTTGACAGAAAGGTTTTTCAGCTCTTAAGTCCTATGAATTGAACTGACCAACGTGCCCCCCCCCCCCCCCCCCCCCACCCACACACAAGTATTCACTTGGGTGTTCACTCATCAGCTTTGGCTCAAGCCAACAGATTCTCTTTCAATACCTGTATGTCTGCCCTGTCTTGCTCTTGGAAAGAACTGCCTTGGCACCAAGACTAGCTCCTTGCTTTTTACCCCTATCTGGGGATGATTGTAAATTGGGATTTGTCCTCTCACACTCAAGCAGAGGATGGAATGTCTGGTAGTGCTGATAAACACTACTGCAGCAAAGGTCTTTCCCTCAGATGACCACACCAGCAGACTGAAAGGTAGCCCAACCTTTTCTCTCCTAGCAAGAGTGGCAACAGTTGCTTTGACATCTTTAATCGGAGAAGCTTGTTCCTTACATGCGTCTTCAGAGATCCCTGAAGTGGTTTCTGAAGAAAGATTGGTCAGCAGACAAAATTCCTCCTCGCCCGTAGTTTCCGGTGGAACCAGAAGCACGGAATGATTTGGTTTTGTAGCTAAAATACGAGAACCTCGTGAAGGGCACTCTTCTGGAGTTTCCTCCTCCTGGAAATACTTCTCTTATGAATGCCTCGAAGAAGGGATGGGGTGTACACATCAGGAATGAAATTGCATGTGGAGGGGGTTCAATGAACAATGCTTGCAAATTGACCTGGTGAAAACTAAGGTATCTCATCTGACACTGCAGTCATTTCAACAGTGTTTGACAGGCCAATCGTGAGCGTTGATGAGCAACAACACTACCGTGGTGGCATACGTCAGTGCGCAAGGAGGTACACTTACAGCACCTTTGTGAAGTGTGCAATACAGGTGCAGTTTTGGCAGCTAGAAAACGTTGTGGACTGGACAGCGAGGTTCATACTGCAGTAGATGACGAAGACGACAATGATATTTACTGCACAGCCAGTCATAGGCACCATCATAGGGTTTGATTAAATGTAATAGGTAAATACCTTCATGAAAGTGTCCCAAAACACACGAATAAAAGGTAAAATTTGTAGACGTATAGCTTTCGAAGTGGAATTGACAAGGAGAGTTGCTGTCTGCCCTAACATCACACTCTTGGGTGATGCTGTACTCCGTAGGTCAATCGGCAGCCAGTACCAAGGACGTTTAATACTTGGAGATGCCACTGGTCGCTTTCCCTATACAAATCTGCGAAGCCACTTGGACAGCGGGCACACCTGCCTTGTAGGGCAGAAAGGACCATTTGCCCTCCTTGTGACCGTCATAGCCTTACCTTTATAAATTCTAATCTTTATCATCTTTTCATCATTAGGAAATTAAAATTCTATATTAACAAAGATATATTTACAAAATGTTTTATTAATATTTAATAATACAACATACAGAATATAAAAAAAAAAGTACCAAATTTATTCAAGGAATGAAGACATGATAGAAATACTAGACTATGGTAGGGGAGGACAGAAACTTATCCTATTAAACTGCTACAAAAAACGATTGTCAG
This sequence comes from Palaemon carinicauda, assembly GCF_036898095.1. Taxonomy (NCBI): domain Eukaryota; kingdom Metazoa; phylum Arthropoda; class Malacostraca; order Decapoda; family Palaemonidae; genus Palaemon; species Palaemon carinicauda. The sequence continues at coordinate 1,964,624 of NC_090739.1, read as the reverse complement.
ATTAGTATAAGATGCGTAGATGCACTCATTAAAGTGAATTTAGCGTGGCCACTGAAATGAGTCTGTCGATTCCTGAGGCATTAAAGTAGAGAAGGAATGTATGATACCCCACGAAAAGACCATTTCATCGTTGCTATTGCAGCTTTTTACAAAATTTAATGTGTTTAATAGCTGAAAGAGCAAACCTAAATTCTACAATATCATACAAATATAATACTAATCTTAATGTCCACTTATTGCACGATACAGGGACACTGTCCAAAGTGAATGAGGGAGATAAACGTATTACGTTAATTATTAATTGAAAATGGGTACTTATTTTCTCGTACAAAACAGGGCTGGGGAGATGGGACTCTGAACATCCGACTCTGACTCAGACTCCTATAATTTTTTAGAATAGACTCAGACTCCAATTTAAAAGAAAATAAGAATAATTAAATATTTTTATCTAATTTTCTTATTTTATGTTGCCTATTAGTCAAAATAGCATTTCATCATTACTAGCCTACTAGCCTAGTAAGTAATTGTTTTATTGTTAATATTTCACGTAATTTCTTGGATTTAGCTTTTCCTAGGTTACACGAAACTGTAATCAAAACACCCGTCATTTCGAGATGTTTACATATAAATAATGACTTAATTCTAAGATTATTCATATACGCGCTGCATAAAACTATGAATCAGTAACAACTCCTACCTTTTAAATGGCTAATGGTGATTAAATGAAGAGTTAATTATGAAATAAACTTTAATGTCCAGAGACTCGTGCGTGGAGAGAACAGCTGATCGCATGTATAATATTATTGTTTTGGTTTGGCTTATGGATGAGAGATGGCAGGAGCTACTGTATATGTTTCCCAGTGACTGCCTTTATTCGAGAGGGTGTAAAAGAAAACGGCGGGTAATATGAAACATTTTTTGAGCGAGTTTGAAAAAATTGTAACTTAGGATTCCAAAAGAGAATATTTCCAGCGCAAAAATTTCATTTTTGAGGAGTCTGAGTCGGTGGAATTTTACCGACTCCGACTCCTCTAGTCCATAAATTGGCCTTGACTCCGACTCCGACTCCCCAGCCCTGGTACAAGATATATATCATATTTTTTTTTTATAATGAATATGAAAAAAATAAAACTAATGATTTTAAATGGTTTGTTTAATTATTTATGTGATGGTTTTCAGTCCTAATGGTTTAAAAAATGTGCAAAAGGTATAGCCTACAGAGTACATACCGATGATATGTAACCAATGGCTTCAAGGTTTTGCCGAGTCTTTGAGTTTGTCCATATGCAGAACCCGAACTAGTCATCCTTTAGGCAATAAAATGAGATTGTCCTTCCAAAATTATTTTTCTTGTTGAACTGAACTATCAGGGACTTCTCCACTTTATTAAACATTGTGAGCAGCTACCGTGCTTTGGTAGGTCACGGCGCACGCAAGTGAGCTTTTTGCCTTACACTCTGGTTGCCTTCACAAATGTGGGAATAGGGCACCTCTAGGTATTAAACTTCCTATGCCAGGACACAGCTTATCAAGCCTTGACTGGCCAACTCGCATCTGTCCGCCAATAGCCGGATGAAATTAATGACCAATCAATTTTTACTGGATCTCATGTACAGCACCTTAGGAAAGTACTGTATACAGTATAGGATAAACCAAACGGGCAAGACTAAGATGAACTCCCAGCAAGACAAGGGAACAAACAATGGCCGCCGAGGACGCGGACGGGCCCAGACGGTAGTGATAAAACAGACTACTGTATACTGGATAGATGACAAAAGCCCGGTACTACAAAAAGCTGTCAAAACAAACTATGGTACTTAACATTGGAATGGGTGAAGAAGGAGCTTCGGTCATGACGAAATAAATCCACAAGAGTGAAAAAAGCCGAGAGCACAACAATAAACACACACAAGAGCAAGTCCAAATAGAAGGAAGATTCACCGGGCGCCACAGGTCTCTCCCCAGAAATAGATTTTTCCTTCGTCAAAATTCCTTTATAGTTTAAAAAGTACACTATCACCCTTATAGAGTTGATTTGATGAAACCTAATTTCGAGACTGACTTAAATGAATTTGAATTCAGGTTAAAAGGGGTTAAATTTAGGTATGAATTTTGTCCTTAGCGGATTCCATCATCCACAGAGGGAATATTTTGGATGGGATTCATAATTGATGAGGTTTTAGTGGGAATTTTTTGGATACATAAATACAGTAATGATGTTTATAGGGAATAACTTTAATTATAAAATTGAAATTTCATTTTAGATTTGGTAGCATTTTTGTTGTATATTCAGTTTTATAAAACTTCATACTGTATGTTACAGTTATAGTACTGTGGCAAGTATGTGTACCTGTTGGGGTACTCCCTCTCCCCCCTACCCTAGGGATGGGAAGAGACAGAGTAGTCATACATTTAGCAACGCCGCTCAGTGTGACAAAATAAATATATGTATATATAATCACACTTGCTCTTTATTATACTGTATAGGGGAGATTTCATTCTTGCAAAAATGCAAAATCTATCTTTCTGTCAGGTTGGTTTTATTATTGAACTTAGCAGTACATCTGCACTAAATTAATTTTTAGAAACTATAAGAATAATACTGTGATAAATGTTTAGAGGAAATTTATCGCTATACGTCATCCATAAGTAAACAAAGAAAACACAAAGTTTACTTTTCTAAAATAAATGTTATGGGAAATGTATGGATTGCGTTATGTTTGTTGACTTTTCTACACATTGTATGTACATATATTTTCCCACTTTTGAATAGGATATATATGTATTTTTGTATAATCTTCAGGTTACTCTGTAATCAAATGAAGTAATTTATTTTTAGTTTATATAAAATTCAGGGATTTTTATATAATCTTCAGGTTACTCTAATCAAATGAAGTAATTTATTTTTAGTTTTACATAAAATTCAGGGATTTTTATATAATCTTCAGGTTACTCTGTAATCAAATGAATTAATTTATTTTTAGTTTTACATAAAATTCAGGGATTTTTATATAATCTTCAGGTTACTCTGTAATCAAATGAATTAATTTATTTTTAGTTTTACATAAAATTCAGGGACTTAGGAATTTAAATGTAAGAGGGATATTTCTTATGTTTCGTTGCCATTCACTGAATAATAATCACTGTTTGTAAGTAGGTCCATTCTTTAGTGTGTGTGTGTATATATATACGTACACACTGTTGTGTGTGTGTATATATACGTATACACACTGTTGTAGAGTAACTCGTTACCTCAAATTACCTACTTTGTATTGATGATTCATCTAATGTAACCAGTCATATCTGGTTTTTATATTGAAGGTGGATGTTAGTATAGTGAGGGTAGTTGAGGGATTTTCCAAACAAAATGTTCAGCCATAAACTCAATTTAGTATTTCAAGTGTTGCAAATTTATTAACATCATTAGGAGAGCCCATCATTGTGTGTGTATGTTTAGGCTACACAGTGTGTGACTCAGTGTCATATCTCTTATCACAGTGGGAGTTGTCTGGGTTGGTACTACTCAGTTATTTAGAATACAGCTTAATTTAGATATTTTTGTAATACTGTATCCTATATTGCTTTGCCATATGAAATAGAAAGAAAATGTTTGCTTTAGCAACAAGGAAATACCCATTTGTTGAAATGCAAAGGAGAGGGCCTTTATAGGGCATGTGTGTTAGTAAGTTTGTTTGCACATCTCTTTTCTGAAGTTTTAAATGTCTGACCTTCACTTGGTAACTCGAGTGCCTTCCTGTCCCAACTGCTTAATGGGATGCCATGTACAACTGTTTATATTTACTGCTACATCAAGTGTTTAGTGTTTGCACACATTTATTCTGTTGACATACTTAGTCTCATATTTTTTAAACCTGTTTGGTTGATTTCTGAAACGATAGTTTGATTAGAATGTTTGTTAAAGTCTGCGACAAATTGAGTAGTTGGCAATTGGATGTGGTCACTGAGGGGGAGTTGCTGTATTGTTTGAGTAAATTTGGGCAGTTGTGGCATTAGGGGTGGCACCAGCTGTGGAGAGTGAGTGAGTGAAAGAGAGAGAGGGAGAGATCTCTCTTCAGTGTTAATTTTACCATACATCCAAGGTTTTAATTTGTTGTTCTCGGCAGTACTTGTATTTTGAAAAAGTAAGTGTGTTTTCCATTGTGATTATTATTAATAGCATGGTAAGAATATAGAGAGATACTTTTTTTTTTCTTTTTGGTTTCATTCTTGATTACATCATCTTAGGTTAGCACCAGCTCTAGTTTTCTAATCCTGAAAGCTGTGTGTGTTTCGTGATACTATCAGTTATGAGTTTAACTAATTATTGCCTACTTTATTATATATGGTACAGTATTCTGTTGAATGAAATATGCCGTATTATACAAGTGCTGCCTCAAGTGTTTTGTGACAGCCTCTGTGAAATTAGAGCTGGCATTAGGATTGTGAAGCCTTATAATTCATGATTAAGTCAGTGAGGGGCAGATACACCCTGATGCAGGTGAGCTGCTTTGTCATTGACAGTTTTGAGGTCCCTTTGATCTAGTGCGCATGTTTACAACACTCGAGGGTTTTTCTTTAGTGTTGAGAGGAAAGAAAATTTAATTGCTTAAATTGAGAACTAAAGTGAACATTAGAAAATTCCATACTGTACTGTATATAAGTTAATCAGTTCAGACGACAATTTAATTTTCCCATCTTATTTTAAGCGGAGTCCAGTTTTAAGTTCTTGTGGATTTCCTCATCTGAACTCTTTGATAAAAGGCTATATGTGGAAGAAAAGGGGAAAATTTGGACCACATTGTTTTTGATAGTCTGTAGGGAGTGACTAATCATTTATTCATAGTTCCCTTTACTATTGTAGTACTGTGTAGTTGCAGTCTTTTAAGAGCAGTGTTAATAAATCCTTTCTTTGAGAATGCTACCAATAGAGAAAATAAATTTCATAGGGTAAAAGTTCTGGAAGAAAGTATTATGGAACATGCTAATATTTTTCTCATTGTTAAAATAGGTAGCTTATACCAATGCTTAAGGGTATCAGACATACAGGATTAAAATGGGTAGCTTTTACCAATGCTAAAGTGTATCAGATATACAGTATTAAAATAGGTAGCTTATACCAATGCTGAAGTGTATCAGACATACAGCATTAAAATAAGTTGCTTATACCAATGCTAAAGTGTATCAGATATACAGTATTAAAATAGGTAGCTTATACCATTGCCAAAGTGTATCAGACATACAGTATTAAAATAGGTAGCTTATACTATTGCTAAAGTGTATCAGACATACACTATTAAAATAAGTAGCTTATACCATTGCTAAAGTGTATCAGACATACAGTATATCATTAGTAGAACATAATCAAGAATGTTGATGGTTTAATAAAGATACCAATGTTAAAGTATATCAGACATACAGTATATCGTTAGTAGAACATAATCAAGAATGTTGATGGTTTAATAAAGATACCAATGTTAAAGTATATCAGACATACAGTATATCGTTAATAGAACATAATCAAGAATGTTGTTGGTTTATTAAAGATTTGTCACATTGTTTCTTATTCATATTTTTCTACAGTGTCACTAGGAAGAAAACAAGTATGTGAGACTAATGACTCATTGCATGGAATTGGAAAACCCCAGATCCTGTTTCCTTTTTTTTTTTCTCGTTTCTTTCCCTTTTACACATCCTGTCCGTTTTGTGGTCTATTATATTCTTATCTGTTCTTGATGTATTGAATGACTTCTTTCAGATTACGAATCAGTTTTAAAAATATATATCCTTTAGTATTTTAATTTTATTTTTGTATACATCCTTTTGACAATTGTCCTCAGTACCCCTCCAAATTTAAGGACAATCAGAAAGTTGCTGTCATATATTGTTGTTTAATGTTCCATTATGGTATACAGCCCCAATTATAAGTCTCTTGAAATGTCTGAATATGGGAGCTTTCCTTTAAGCAGCTTTGAGCAAGTGATTGTTCAATTGGTATATCGTCTGGATATATCCAATGGTGAGTCAACTTTTGATAAAACTTGGTCTTTTGAAGCTTTTATCTAGTTGGTGAAATTTTACCGTACCTATTTTTGTAGTGCTCATAGTTTATTGGTTATAAAATTTACCAACATTTATATGAACTCCCATTGATGCCATTATTAACATTATTAATGTCAGTGCATGTCATGTTTACATATCAGAAGTACTGTATTAGTTTCATTATTTAGGCAATATACTTTTGATAGTGTTGGTAATGTAATTTGTAAGTGTATGATGAAATTTCCCGTAAAGGGGGAATGGTAGATTTTGGGTTGTAATCCTCCATCAGCATTGTGTTCTGTGTTCTAGTTTTCATTGGTAACCTTTAGTGCCTAGTCAAAATTCCTGGTTAACCTACTTATCCATTTCTTGTTCCAGATTTTATCAGAGTAGAAATTCATTCTCTCTCTCTCTCTCTCTCTCTCTCTCTCTCTCTCTCTCTCTCTCTCTCTCTCTCTCTCTCTCTCTCTCTCTCTCTCTCTTCTCTCTTCTCTCTTCTCTCTTCTCTCTTTACTCATTTAGTTGGCTGTACCTCTTTTTCAATTAGAATCCTTTAAGTTAAAATTTTTCATTAAAGCTACAAAAATCCATTCTACGGTTTGCATCAACTTAGTGTTTTCATTTTAGAAATTATGCTGTGAGTGATTAACCATAGTATTTTTCCTCGACTATAAAGATATTTTGAATGTTTCCTTATTTTCCAGTGAACAGCGAGGCCAATGCTCGGCGCATTGCCATGGTGGAGAATTGTTTCGGGGCATCTGGGCAGCCGCTCAACGTCCCAGGACGCGTCCTCGTCGGGGAGGGCGTCTTGACGAAAATGTGCCGGAAAAAACCAAAACCTCGTCAGTTCTTTTTGTTCAATGATATTTTGGTGTATGGCAATATCGTGCTTAATAAAAAGAAGGTGAGAGAAGAGTGCATTTGTAAATGATTATTCTTGAGTTATCTCGCAGTACAATAGGGTTATCTTTGTTAGTACGCTTATCATATGCATGACAATTATTTTTATCTTAGGTTTAACTTGAGCTGAAAGGCATATTTGTGTGAAGTTTATCTATTAGAGATAATGTCAAGACACTTATTTGCCAGGCTTAAGCCTTTAACCGATGCTGTAAATAAAGATTTCACCAATATTGAGCATATCAATTTAGAGATAAAGCAAAATTCTAGCCCAATAAAGAACATTGATAGATAGTGTTTTGTTACAGATATATTTACTTTTATACTGTACAGTTTTCATCATGTCGGAATCTTGTTTGTTTCTTTTGAACTTTTATGATTCAAAGTTCTGTTGATCATTTATTCTTTTATGTTTTAACTATTTAAGAAACTGTTAATTGTCAGGATATCATGTAGTTTTTTTTATAGATCTCTCTCCCATGTATTAGATTAATTGTTCAACTACTTTATTTACTTTAGTTCCTATGCAAACACAAGCTTTTCATTCTTTAGATACGCCTTCAGTGGCACTGGAATGGCTATTGAATTGTTAGCAAGGTAGTTGGTTAATGATAGGTGGTGAGGGGTAAGTCCTGCCTACCCTTTTGTGTCAAAATAGCCACCTTAGTCTTGGGCCTCGTTGGGGACTGGCAGGCCGCAGCAATCCTCTCTTGATTGTTGGATCTTTTCTTATTTGTTTATTAGTGCTCTAGCTTGTGAGCGGAAGTTCACCAAATGATTGATACGACCCATCGGAATACTCGTTGTGTACTGTGTTTTTATGAAGGGGTGACTATAACCAGCCCTCCTCCCTTTGGAATGTGTTTTTGCTTTTACTATTAAGAATACAATGAGCTCAGAGCATAGCTTGTCTCATTTCGGGGCAGTGTGTCCGCTTCAGGAGGGAGCTAACCCTTTCACAGTTTCTCCTTACATTTATACTTGATATTTAATATTTTTTAATGGGCTCACCTGGTACAGTGTTTTATCCAGAGATAATCCTTGTGTTTCACTGTCAGTGAGTGTTCCCAGTGCTCCTCATGTGATCAAGCCCTGTGTGGTAGTTTTTATTGTGGTAGAGGACACTCTTGTAGCTTCCTCCTCAGGGAGCGCTGTCATTATTGTTCGCCCTGACCATGACTATGAAGGAAGAATTTTTGGTAAGGGGTTCCCATTCTCTCTTCCTCCTGTGCTAATCCCTTCTCCCTCCTCCTCTCCCTTGTCATACATTTCTCCCTTGAAAAGGCAATGATTAAAATAGTCATAAGGTAATGCCTTTATCTTAATGTTCCGTGGGAGTTGTAGGAATTGCTTTCCTTCCTCAGGAGGGAGTGACTGTGCTTGCCTGCAAACTGTTACCTCAGTCAAGTGATTATAAGCTATTGTTAAGTTACCGCTGTTGCACTGGCAGCAGTCGAGCAGTTCTACGGAGACTGAACGTCATCACTATAGGCCAGGGGAGGGTGGGAGTGTTTGCACCCATCTTTTTTCTCTCTCGATATGGAGGATTATGCTGTGCTGTATGGGCAAGGCTTTTCACTCACGCTATCTGTCGTTAACTATCTACCTTGTCGATGATTCAAGTGCCGCTGAAGACGTGTCCCTATTTTACAGGACTTTAGTTTGTTTTTCTAGGAAAAACTTTATTTTTAAAATTTATTATATTTAACCCTAGAAAAGTTTGCAGTACACACTTTGTCCATGTAATCTAACATGGATTGAAGGTAAAGATGGTATTTATAGTTTAAACCTTGATTTGAATGATGGATTTTGTGCAGTGATTAAAAACTTTTAAATTGCATATCTTAGTGGATGGTTCATCTTCAATTTTGCTTGATTAATGTTTGAAATAATTATTACAGTATTGTACATAGTTTGAATATGACAGTTTCAGAACTGGTATATATCTGGGAAACTGGTGAATGCCTTGTATTTCAGGTGTTTTGGAAAATTTTTCTACCAAGTATTGGTAAATTTGTGTAAACTATAGTACGTATAACAGATATAAAACAAGTCCTGTAAAGAAGATACTTTAAGCCTTGGAATGATAAATTCTTATATGATTTCCTTCTCTTTTGCAGTACAATAAGCAACACATAATACCACTGGAAGAAGTGCAACTCTCATCATTGGAGGATGATGGACGTAAGTATGACACTTGTTTTTAGTCTTTATTTTAAGTATCATATGATAAATTATATCATGCAGTGGGGTAATGTAGAAGTTTATGACTGTACTAAATCTGATCAATGGCCATTTGTCATTCATAATGCTATTCATTATATTTTTCAAATGTTGAAGATTTTGTTGTAAACAATGAAATTATTTTATTTAAGCTAAGTCCAATTGGGTTCTTGTCTTAGTTATTCATATATCTCTCAATCCCAATTATAAAAGAAAAGTGCTGTAATACTGGTGACTCAACCAGGGCAAGTAGTCATGTTTTACTTTTCAGTAATTGATTTTATTTTTACAGAATTTAGAAATGGCTGGTTGATAAAAACCCCAACAAAATCATTTGCTGTCTATGCGGCAACGGCGACAGAGAAAGCAGAATGGATGGCACATATCAATAAGTGCGTTACAGACTTGCTTCGTAAAAGTAAGTTATGCTGTGTAAGGTACATGGAAGTACGGTAATAGTTTTGCTCCTTATTTAATCTATCTCTACTGTATATACTGTACAATGTATTACTCGGTACTTATTACAGTACTATAATTGTTGGGCACTATATTAAAGTTGATTTGGTTGCAGTATGTTATATATTGTTTTTGTATGTTGTAGAATTTTAGCCTCTATGATTCTTTAAAAATCAGATAATTTGCCGTTGGGCTTTTCAGGTCTGTAACTTGGTATATGCTCATAGCTTAATATATAAATATTTAAGGTTAATGATCTCAGTTTGGATATTTATTTAAACCTGTTAAATTGCTACCCATATGATGCCTTAATAGAATATTGTAGGTACTTTACTCAATTTTTTTAATGGGACGCATTGGCACTGACTTGCAGGGGTGCCCTTTTAAGCTTGGGGAAGTTTCATACTAACTGATTGGTTAGAATTATCTTGTCCAACCAATCACCTCTTAGGAAACTTTTCTGAGCTAAAAGGGCACCCCTGCGAGTCAGTGCAAATGCTCCCCATATAAAAAAGAAAAGAGAAAGGAAAAAAAAAGTATAGTAGAGATTATGTATGGAAAAGATTAAAATTATTCGGAGAGATTATGTATGGAAAAGATTAAAATTATTCGGAGAGATTATGTATGGAAAAGATTAAAATTATTCGGAGAGATTATGTATGGAAAAGATTAAAATTATTCGGAGAATCTATGGTTTTTTTACTTTAATACATTTTCTTGCTTAGTCGTTGCCAATTTAATTGCCATCATTGGTACTTAAGTATTGGTTAATTTATTTATTGTAAATCTTTTATCTAGTTCTAATCCAAGTACTACTTTATGTTGAGTATAAGATAAGATAAAGTTGATAATGTAGGTTTGAGCATCACTATATTTCCTCCAGGTTGTGCAAGAGGTAGTAAATATATTTTTCACTTTTATTATATATGACATAAATACATCTGGTTAAAGTATTTTACATAGAAGGCAATTTTATTTTCAATTTATGACATGTGACTCCATGTCAGCAAGTATAATTTTTTAATAAAATGTGTTATACCGTGCTATAATTTTGTACATGAATTCTCATAAATTGCCTTTTTTTTTGACGTATGAGAAATATTAAACTCTTGTTCAGGATAATTGCATTTGAAAGCTAGATCTAGATCTCCTCTTGATGGAAATTACTTAGATTTAAGAAATTTCATCGTCAAATAACTTTGAATAAATAGTTATGTCATTGGAGATTGTTGCGAGTTACAGTTTTACTCATTTTTTTGTAGGTGGGAAAAAAGCAGCCGAGACTCATGCTGCTGTGTGGGTGCCTGATAACGAGACACAAGTTTGTATGCATTGTAAAAAGTCACAGTTTACTCTGATCAATAGACGGGTAAGTTCGCAAATATCCAGTTTGTACTTTATTATTCCATAGAAGTGAAGCTTTGAGATGTTTAGTTAATTATTCAATTTTATGCATCATTAGGAATAGTATTGCTATATACCATAACAAATTCATTAACCCTTTTACCCCCAAAGGACGTACTGGTACGTTTCACAAAACTCATCCCTTTACCCCCATTGACGTACCGGTACGTCCTTGCAAAAAAATGCTCTAAAATTTTTTTTTTATATTTTAGATAATTTTTTGAAAAAATTCAGGCATTTTCCAAGAGAATGAGACCAATCTGACCTCTCTATGACAAAAATTAAGGCTGTTAGAGCAATTTAAAAAAATATATACTGCAAAATGTGCTGGGGAAAAAATAACCCCTTGGGGGTTAAGGGTTGGAAATTTCCAAAGAGCCTGGGGGTAAAAGGGTTAATCACTCTGCTACTGATCATCCTCCTTTGGTCCTTTTTCTGTATTACATTACTGAATAATTTTCTGTGTTTTTAGAAACTACTCGTGTTATTGACAAGGTTGGAAGTCCTGGTCAGATACTCCTTTGGTATTGTGGATGTATCCCAAGAAAAGTGGACCATCTTTTGTTGCAGGACCTTTGAAAGTTTATCTCCTCTTTATTAAAGGGTGAAAATTTATCGGACAGCTCTTTCCCAGGTGTACCAGTTTGTGGCTTAGACCTCTCACCATTAGATGTCTCAATGCTTCTAAATGGCTTTTAACAGCTCAGACGCACAAAATAGAATGTGTCTCAAGTTCTTAGCAGTCTCTTCCAGGCCCCATTTGAGACGGACTGAGATTATTGGTAAAGATTTAATCCACAAGATAGTGCAGTGCAGGAGTTTCATAGCTTAATTTTTTTTGCATATCGCTCAGAAAGGGGGAGATCTTGATTGATATTAATTACTCCCGAGTTTATCGTAAAATTCCAGAAAAGGTCAGTCCTTAATAAGATTTTCTCCAGTGCCCCGTCTCGGAGATTGTATTGAATGATTCCGATGAGATGCTGTTATACCTGGTGAAGACCTTACATTATCTACGCATAAATCTACTATGCATCTTAAAATTTGAATCTTGGCGACTGTTTGTTAGCGTAGTCAAGCATAAGAAAGATTATGGTCTCATTAACTCTTTAATTTTAATTAAATGGCCATTGTAGTCTCCATTTGTTAATTGGTTACCACAAATTTAGAGCTAACCAAGTCAGGTATCACCCTTTCATTGACTTTCCTTATGAAATTCTTAGTAACAAGTATTGAGACCAGTTACCTTGGTGGTACCAGACTACTTTTACCTCCCCTTTCCTCATGAATACCTGCCTACAAGTCCTTGTATACCTTCTTAGGCTCTGGTGTGGCTGCCAGAGTGCTTCTATGCAGAAGAGCATTGAATCTAAATATACTGTGGTAATTGGTTGAATGACAGGTGTCAGGTTTTAGTATCTCCTTTTAACTTTGTGGGACAGACAAGTTGCGAGCGAGTTCCTCGACGTGGTATACTTACTTGGCCATTTTTTTTTAAATTGATGAGGCTCCCCCAGTTCTCTTTCAACATAGGGTAGAAGCTGTGAACGGTAGAGCACATGTAAGAGATGTGCATTGTTCCCTGAATTCAAATTCATGGTCTTTTATAATCCATCCGATGTAAAACCAACCCCACTTTCTTGTTCCTAGTACAGAAGGAAGACCTGTATCACAACAGGCATACCTCTTCCAAACCTTGTTTCAAGCTTTGCCAAGAAAGCATCCACTAAAAGGCTACACTATTTTTTTGTAATCTATGAAAATGAAAGCCACTTATTCAATTTGCAATTATCAATATTTGGTTGGTCTCCTGTACTCCCACAGTAAGGTTTATATCAAAACTCTGTCATTATACGCTTTGCAAATATTAAAATCTAATTACACTTTTTATATTTTCTTTTGAGGATTTGCCACAATTTCTATATTTATTTTATGTTTTGCAGCATCATTGTCGCAAGTGTGGTAGGGTTGTGTGTGGGCCGTGCTCAAGTAAAAAGGTAGTGCTGTCCCATCAGAGTAACAAGCCTTTGCGTGTGTGCCTCACTTGTCACGATGAACTTTCGTCGGCTCAGTCCAGCACTGGTGGTGTCACTCCCAATATCACAAGTAAGTATGAAGGGAATCTTACCTGTTTCAAGTTGCTTTAAATGGAGAAATAGCAGCATATATTGTTTGGGTGCTTCACTTAATAATGCATGATGGATATTAAGTTTCACACAGTTTAGTTTTATGCTTTGTACTTTTGTAATGTAGTGCCATACTTTGCTTAGTTTTCCTTTTGCATGATTTTCTTACTTAGATAGGTAATAGGATGTTGGTTGTCATTCTTTTTCAGCACTTAACCCTTTTACCCCCAAAGGACGTACTGGTACGTTTCACAAAAGCCATCCCTTTACCCCCATGGACGTACCGGTACGTCATCGCAAAAAAATGCTATAAAATTTTTTTTTTTCATATTTTTGATAATTTTTTGAGAAAATTCAGGCATTTTCCAAGAGAATGAGACCAACCTGACCTCTCTATGACAAAAATTAAGGCTGTTAGAGCAATTTAAAAAAAATATATTACAAAATGTGCTGGGAAAAGAATAACCCCTTGGGGGTTAAGGGTTGGAAATTTCCAAATAGCCTGGGGGTAAAAGAGTTAAGTAATTAACTTATCATTATATCTTGTCTTTCACGAGTGCAGTATTCTTTGTAGGTAGTTTCTTATTTCAGAATTTTTCAACTTATCATTTAATTATCCATGGAAATGTTAAATTCAAATTAGATTTGAAAGTGAAAATATCGACTTTTGGTTTTGTTATTTGAAGCTATTATTGGTAGGATTTATTAGAAGGGTGAAATACATGACAATTGTAATATTTCATATGAAACTTGTTTGTTAGAGGAATTTTGTAAGGATTTTTATTTCGGTATTATATTTAAGTCTTATTTGGGGAGAACTAGCATTGCATTATGATGTTGAAATTTTAATGAAACCACAATGGAGATGTTTAAGTATAGAAAAATCCAAGTTTATATTGTCAGTTAGGCCTCTTATTAATCAACGTAGGATTGAAAATAGCATCATTGCAATAACTCATTATTTTCTTACCCAGAAAATTTGTAGTTAAATACAGTAGCTCCATTATGCCTTATAACTTGAGTATTTTTGTTGCTTGTCTGCTAATATTTTTATCAGTGAAGCATGTAATGTATCTACTAATAAGTTTTTAAAAGTGTAGAAAGAAATTTTAATAATCTGGAGGCATTTTGCTCTCCTAAAACATTCAATTTAGAATCTGTAGTTGTTGGTAGGGAGAATCTTGAATCATATGATGAGATGAAAGATCTCCTTAACAAAATTAATTGGTTGGGAAACATTTGTTATTATTATTATCCTACAAAAGCAAAAGCTTATTTGTCTTCATATTACAGCAGATATCCTGAGGGATGATGATTTATTTCTATCACTAGAAATGGCTTCAATTGTCTTTGGTAAGATACGACATAACAATGCTTTTTCTCGAAAAGCAATGCTTTTCAGTGCTTTGTCTATTAGTTCCACTTTTTATTTCCTTTAATGTTCATTGTTGCTTTAATGAACTGTTCGTGTGGTCTGCAGTGGCAGGAAGGATGGTGGACATCGATGCTCTGAGTGATGACGAGACTTTCAACAATATTTATGGTGAGGATGACGACAATGTTGTTGAGGTTCTGGGTCCTATGCCACCCCCTCGACAAGCCCGTAAGGCTAAAAGTAAGGAGTCTAGCAGTGGCAATAAGGAGCCTCTGAGTGTAGATCTTGATGACGGTGGCCTCTTTGGCAAGCCATCCAATGGCGAGGAGGAAGATGCACCTCCTCCAACACTTTGGTGGGACGATATTGGTAGGGGTTGACATAGTCCTTGAAAGGACCAGCTTTTCACTGGTTTGTTTTTTGTCCTAGAGTCAGATTTTGTCAACTCTACCACAAGTGATTCACTCTGCATTATGGTAAATGTCTTTGGTTTGGGTTGATTTTTTTTCTTACTGTATTATACAGTGCTACTGTATTTACTGTATAGATTATTGATGTGGTGCTGTTGAATTATTGTGCACATTTTTGTTTCGAGTAGTTTTTTTGTTGTATTTTGTATTTTTGGCAGACCTGTGTTATGCAGCATATAGGGTTAAACTGTAATATTTTTGTCATTATTTTGAGTTTCTTTCAGTGTTTCATGTGGACACTTAAATTATGTTTGGCATCTTTTAAGTTTTGATTTTTAGTTGTTTCGGTTTGTAATGCTGATACATTAAGCATCATTCCTTGTACATAATCAGAATATTCGATGTATAACTTCTATTTCATGTCCATTTTGTCAAATTAGAAATAATAGTGCTCTCTCTCTCTCTCATTCTCTCTCTCTCTCTCATTTTCTCATTCTCTCTCTCATTCTCTCTCTTTCTCTCTCTCTCTCTCTCATCTCTCTCTCTCTCATTCTCTCTCTCTCTCTCATTCTCTCTCTCTCTCTCTCTCTCTCTCTCTCTCTCTCTCTCTCTCTCTCTCTCTCTCTCTCTCTCTCTCTCTCTCTCATCTCTCTCTCTCATTCTCTCTCTCTCATTCTCTCTCTCTCTCTCTCTCATTCTCTCTCTCTCTCTCTCTCATTCTCTCTCTCTCTCTCATTCTCTCTCTCTCATTCTCTCTCTCTCTCTCTCTCATTCTCTCTCTCTCCTCTCTCTCATTCTCTCTCTCTCTCTCATTCTCTCTCTCTCTCATTCTCTCTCTCTCTCTCATTCTCTCTCTCTCTCTCATTCTCTCTCTCTCATTCTCTCTCTCTCTCTCAATCTCTCTCTCTCATTCTCTCTCTCTCTCACATTCTCTCTCTCTCTCTCTCTCTCTCTCTCTCTCATTCTCTCTCTCTCTCTCTCTCTCATTCTCTCTCTCTCTCTCTCTCTCTCTCTCTCTCTCTCTCTCTCAAGAATTTTTATTTATTTAAGAAACATTATGCCAACTATATTAGTTCTTGCTTTCAAAGCAAAATTTTGAGCAGCTAAACATTAATTCATCAATTAAAAGGTCAAGTATCTTTTCATCACGAGACCAGTAGGGCACTGTATGGCCTCCCGTGCCGTAGTGCTGTTCCTTGTGCTCCAAATTTTATATATTCAAACTTATTTTTATTCTTTGTTTGCAAAGAAATTGAAGTAAAACATCTGTTTTGTGGGGTGTATGCAGTTGCATATTTACTCATAGCCCCAGAAGAAATGTTCTTTCTCTCTTTTCTTAACTTTTCAAATCATCTAGGTTCTATTGCTTGCAATATGTTTGTAATTTTAAAAGTTCGTTTTCTGCACGTGTCAGTATGCTTGTTAAGCTTTTCTTTTGTTGGTATTTTAATTTTACCCGTGGCCTATGTATTTGATATCCTATGTGCGGATAAGAATGTTTTATGTCCGTAAGTGCCTTTGATTTTGCACTAGAAAATTAGGAATTGTTTTATAATTGATTTTGAATAAAGGTGAATATATTTATATTACTATAGAAAACAGTACATGATAGTATAGCCACTAACAAAGAAAAAGGAGAGGATTTAGAAAAGGTGGGAATATAGGCTTTAGTGTGTGTGGAGGTAATATAAATCATACGAGGAAGTGGCAAAGATCTTGCTTGGTAGTAAATTCAGTGGCTGGTACTGAGATGATTTGGATTTCTCATGAAAAAGGATAGCATCAGTTTAGAAAAGTAGATGTTGAAACATCAGGAGAAAGATGTATAGGAAGGACCAGAAAGTAATTGGAATTTGTAACAGATGAAGTTACGAACTAAACGGGAGAATTGCACAAGAAAGAGAAGAGGGAACATAACTCATTGCATGTGAAATGCCCAAGAGGGAAATATTGGCATAGATATAATTGCAGTACAGTGTACTTCTGTAGAAGCAAGATTCATTTAGAACCTTGTTGTTCCAGTATATTGTTTTAGAGAAAATGATAAATGCAACTTTAGATACCTTCAAGACTTATTAACTCTTTTCACAGGAGGAACTGAACAGTATTTAGTTTATATGTTATTGCCAAGATTTATGGTGCTTTGTTCTTATAGGGTCTCCTTAAGAAGTATTGTTGAAAAGGGTTAGATATTTAATCTATATACTGCTTGCAAATGTTTTCACTCGTTATTAACAGTACAGTATTTGAATTTTTTCCCATATGCATATATGCCTTTCAGGGTTAGGTTACTTGGAGTTTTTGCTACCTTCTGTTTAAGCCAAAGCCATTTGACCAAGAAATGGCTTCAAAAACTTTTTTCTGTCTGCTTTCTCTCCACCATAAGGTAGCTTCTTTTTTTTTGCCAATATTCTAATGAAGTCCGTCAAAGAAGTCCCATCTTTTCGAAGTCATTGACACGGCTTTGGGTAGAATCAGTATGAATATTATGCTAGTCTAAAGATGATAAATATCATTGGATTTCTGTTTTTAAATAGGTTCATAAGTTTTTTTTAATTTGTCAAGTCTTTAATGCCAAAGTTTGAAAGTTGAAAATGCAAGATGACTTTTTAGAATATGCACTAACTATTTATATTTTTAAATTCTCAAGTTCATCTGCATGCTTCATTAAGGCAACTGTTATAAAGCTATCTATGGTCCTAAGTAAATTGGTGGCACAGTAGACATTGCCATGTACAGGGCTTTTGTTCACTTGTCTAAGGCTGCACATGTAGTGATTTATTTGGTAATATTTGGGCTCCTTACTAGTTTTTTCATTTGCTATTCTCAGTATTAAAATTCTAAAATGAAGGGAATGCATGCCTTATTTTTCCGCCTTGGGTTTTGCAGATCTGAAGGAGCCAGTGTCTGATGGTGACGATGAAGAAGGTTAGTGCTTTGATAGTTTTCTTATTTCAGTTTTTTATTTTAACCCTTTAACCCCCAGGCTATTTGGAAATTTCCAACCCTTAACCCCCAAGGGGTTATTTTTTTCCCAGCACATTTTGCAGTATATTTTTTTTAATTGCTCTAACAGCCTTATTTTTGGTCATAGAGAGGTCAGGTTGGTCTCATTCTCTTGGAAAATGCCTGAATTTTTTCAAGAAATTATAAAAAATATGAATTTTTTTATAGCACTTTTTTGCAAGGACGTACCGGTACGTCCATGGGGGTAAAGGGATGGCTTTTGTGAATCGTACCAGTACGTCCTTTGGGGGTAAAAGGGTTAAAACTAGTTTTTTCCAAAACCAAAAATATAGATACACACTTATACGATAGTAGCCTGTGTGGTGAAAACATGGATCCTTGTGAGTGCCTAAGCTTTGTTACATGGAATATATGAAGGTACAGTATGTGAGATTTATATATTTAGATGTGTGGTGTTTGTAAAGGCGTTTAATAGCGTAGTACTAGAGAGAGACAAAAATTCAGGAACGATTTTGCTTTGTTGTACAGTACGGTATTTGATGACGGAAATGTAACATGTATTATCATTATAGTTCATAGTATGTACAAAAGGGATTTGGCTAAAAAGTTTGATTTCATTAACATCATGGGCTAACAAAAATAAGTCAATTTTTAATTTCCTCATTGCTGTATGTTGCTTCAGGTTTCAATACAAGAAAATTCATGCATATTATGACGTAAAGGTATTGGTACTTTGTGATATTTCCCCATCAGCTGACTTTAAGCATGCTGTTTCCTAAGTTTTATCCCTTATTATATCCACAATGGATAACAAGAAGGGGAATCTAAGTATATATGTGTACATAATCCTCTTGTAAGTAGAGAAAGTGAAAGGGTTTTTTTTTTTGTTTTTCTTCTCCTCCTCCTCCTCCTCCAAGGGGTTCTCATCACTTACCATCAATGCCTTAGGCCTTTTATTAATCCTGCTTTGTATATTTCATTAGAATATTTATATCCTGATAGCGTTTTCCCCCTGATATAGTTTTGTTGTTTTAGTCGTAATCCTCCATCATTCAACAGGTGTATCTTTTCGTTGGACTCGACCTCTTATTTTCATTTCCTGCTTATTCTTATTTCATAAAGTCCAGAGTTAAATATTCTTATTTACCTGCATACTTGCCTTCGCATTTGAATAAAAAAATTCCTTTTCAAATTATTTTTTTTAGCGTTTTTACCTACAGTTAGCCACTAAATTTTTGAGTGGTCCCATTGACCGTTCTTTAGTGCATTCTCTTATTTTGTATCAAAGAAACTGTCACTGAGAATAGCTGGCAAAGACCAGCAGAAGGGTCCAAGTTGTCATGGATAAAATTCATAAATGGATCAGTTGAAAATAATGCAGAAAGTGTGCAAGACAGAAGAATCTAGAGAACCCATTTTATGTTTGCTAAAATTGAAGGAAACTGAAATAATGTTAGTAATAATTATGATTAGTTTTAGTTAAAGCTATATTGTCATTAGTACCTAGTTATGAAATTCAATGCCGAAACAAATATTTTTATGAATCGACCTTGGCTATGCAGTTGCATGCTATCATTTCATTATGAAACTTAATAAAAATGGAAATTACTTGAAATATACTGATTAACGCCACTAAGATATTTCAAAGGAAAATGACAGCGGGCCATGAAAATTAATTGAAAACAATCCTTAGTTTTTGAGTGGCTCTAAGAAAAATAATTACTGACATTGATTGTAGCCAAAAAGAAATTATAGGGTGATATGAAGGTCAAACAGCTTGTTTATAAGAGATATGAATTAAGTGGAATGTTAAAACTTTTTTAAAGACTTATCAGGTAGGTTTTCTCTTGATGCAGGGCTGGAATTTCTTAAAATCTTTGAAATAAGAAATTATATTAAAATTTGTTTATATTACCTTGTTTAATGGCAAGAATAATCAAATGAGTTTTATGTGAATATATTTCTGTATAAAGCCACTTCTATACATTTAAATTGATTTATCTTAGATTTTTTTATGCTAATGGACTACCTTCTTTAATACAAGTTTCATTTATTTTTTACCAGATTTGAAGGAGCGCAATGACTCGTCAGGAGACGACGATTCTGAAGATGACATGGATGAGCCAATGTCGCCACAATCTCCCACAGAGGTGAGAACACTTTAGATAAGTATAAATTGTAGTTCAAATCACTTATTTTATACGAGTTCTGCAATATCCAACATTTGCTTGAAGTATATCGAGAATATTAAAGGTATAGGTTTGTATCTTGAGGATTTCTATATATAAAAGTCAACTGGAAACCCTTCCCATATTTGGAAGTGTACATTGTTTATATTACGTTATGTTAAACATTAAAGCAACTTTTCACTTGTAGGAAATCCACTTTAATTGCACACAATGAGTTGAATCATAAAGAATTTAGTTATATGCATGGTATGTATAGTAACGAAAGATGCAACTCGATATGTAATATTGAATGCAATTTTTTTAAGTCGAGGATCCCCTCATATAGTTTTTGTTAAAGTTTTTAACAAAGTATTAAGTTTCTGTTCTAATTCCTTTATTTTCTTTGGTTAAACTAAGGTCATTTCACCCAAAAATTAAAAAACAAACAGAATTAAGGAAATTATAAAATAAAAATATACCTTTCAAGGTTACGTAACAATTCTGTCCAGAAATGTTTTTAATGTTAATGTGTGCTTTTGAATAATCAATATAAATACTGTGGTAAAGTCACTTAAAAAAAAAAAATTTGTTAAACATTTTTCTGTTTAGTTCCTCATAGATTCTATTTTTACCTTCAGTAGAATTTTGTCAGAAATAGTGCATGCAGAATAGCAATTATTTCAATGACCTACTGGAATTCATGTTATTCATTTGTAAATTGAAGACTTATTGGCCCAAATGGAAATAAGAAATTTTGCTATTACGTATGGCAAGCCCTTCGTTCCCACTGGATAAAGAAACTGGGAATACAGCGATTGCATATAGTGTCCTCTCCCATCTGCCTCCTTTTGATTTTATTTTTGTTCTAACGTTGATATAGGAAAGATAACGATTGCTAACAATTAAAATTTTAAAGGCTGCTTATGAATGGCAGAGGCAAGGGACAGTGAGATTGCCCTAGCAAGCAGGACAATGCCCTAGAGACTGACTATACAGTATATACATATGATCAGTGCCCAAGCCCCCTTTCCACCCAAGCTGGGACTAAGGAGGGCTAGGCAATGGCTGCTGATCACCCAGCAGATAGGCCTATAGGCTCTCCCAAACCCCCCCCATCCTTAGCTCATAAGGATGGTGAGGTTGCAGCGACCAAAGGAACTAACAAGTTTGAGAGAGACTTGAACCCCAAACTGGCTATCACCAGTCAGGGACGTTACTACATCAGCCACCACAACCTTAAATCGAGTGGAAGGCAGTAACAGCAAGCACTAAACCATCTGGAGAATGTTTGAACTATACAGTGACTTTTTCGAAACTTTAGGCCAAAGATAAGTCTCTGTCTGGCATATGTAGAGCTAATGAAGGATCTTAACTTTTTATAATTGGTTAGTTTAAAATCTGAAATGTGATTTTGAAATTTTTCCACAATCCAAAGCATTATGCCATCATGTTGCGCCAACATTGTATCCACTGCATAGTAGTGTAAATGTGTGTTAGTTCATTTTTTGTGAGTATCTTGTTTTGAATGTGTAGACGGGATATGTGGATAGAAATACCAAACATATATTTCAGTTCTCCCGTAAACCTTTTCTAATTGAAGCATCTCTTTCGAGCAGTGATTTACTTTGATCTTTAGTTCTGTTTTGGGGTAACATTGAGCTACATGGAGAGGTGATAAAAAGCTCTGTAATTTTAATGTTACAGAATTTTATTTTCTATATTTTAGAATTTGTTATTTTATTAATCTTGAGAAATATTCCTATCAATTTAGTTGTAAACAAATAAACGATATGTTTATTACTATATTTAAGTTGGTTTGTGTGGATATTTTTCATTGTTGTTTTGATTATAGAAGACCTGAGTTTTCAAAAGGAGCTGTAAATCGTTGTTCAGTAGTTTTATAGTGGGAGAAGGCCTCGCCAGCTTTGATTTAAGAATGAATAGCACATAGATTCCTGGTAGGTGTTGAATTAATTTCAGTTTAAAGATTAAATTCTTGTAAATTGTGACAAGATAATTAAGAAATCGGTTAAGACATTCATTAATTCATTAGTACAAAACAAGTTTGTAGAATTGTCCAATATTTTTTGTTGAAGTACACAACAGTGGAGTTCCAGCTTGATGTGGCCATTGTAATGGTACTGTACTTTGTTCAATAGCAAGCTGAAGAAAAATTGGTTAATTGTATTGAAAAGCTTTTCATTGCAAATAACCGCATACCAAACCTGTACAATATTAACCCTTTTACCCCCAAAGGACGTACTGGTACGTTTCACAAAACTCATCCCTTTACCCCCATGGACGTACCGGTACGTCCTTGCAAAAAAATGCTATAGAAATTTTTTTTCTTCATATTTTTGATAATTTTTTGAGAAAATTCAGGCATTTTCCAAGAGAATGAGACCAACCTGACCTCTCTATGTCAAAAATTAAGGCTGTTAGAGCAATTTAAAAAAGATATACTGCAAAATGTGCTGGGGAAAAAATAACCCCTTGGGGGTTAAGGGTTGGAAATTTCCAAAGAGCCTGGGGGTAAAAGGGTAAACAATGATCTATCAAACTAGTAACATTGCCATTGAAGTTAATCATAATCATATACTCCTGTGACAATTGGACAGGTAAATTCCTACATTACTGTACTGTATTATTTGATATCTATTTGTACTGGCACTCCTGTGAAGAGGTAGCATGGCCATGTCTCCATAGATAACTCGTAATATTTTAATTATTGTTTGATATTGAATAAAGTAACCCAAGTTATGGTGCACAGAAAACAATTATCTGGAGTATTTGATGGGACACTGTAGTTTAGCAAAGCCATTAATTTCACTAATCAGCTAATTTTTTAACTGCTTTAGTCTTTATTTCTTTTAATTGATAGATTATCTGTAGCTTTTAAACCTAATTGTGTAGTTCTCCTTTTTAAACGGTTAAATCTCATCACCGGAATGTTTTTTTTTATTCCATCCATAGAAATAACTTTGCTGTATTTATAAGGTTTATATTTTCTTACAGGAAAAATTGCCCTGGTTGTCTTTCTCTTTTCTATGACAAAGGGCACCACATTCCCAGGGACCAGTGTAGTTCCAGTTACTAAGAAAGTTTCAAACTTAAGTAGATAGTATTAACTCACATGAGGGTGTTCCCCACCTAACCCAAACTTATAAGCACCTCTTTGGGATTCTTAAGTGTTTGTTATGGAGCTAAGTTTCAACGTTCAAAATGTTCTTTTTAAAGTAATTTAATATTGATCTTTTGCACCCTCTTGGCTGCATTCTCCGTCAGCTCAAAATACTGTCTGCCCAGTGTCTTGACGTGTGAGTTCCACCATCTGATTTATCTTTGGTTTCACATTTGAGTAGCTGTGCATGATTATTGCATTTTTATAAAATTGGTTTTTGGTTTCATGTAGAGTTTGTATTTTGTAAACCCCTTATTTATGGTGTAGTTTTTTTTAAGGCAGTTCCACTATGAAGGGTTGTTTATAGGCTTCAAGAACATTTTATTTGTGCAGAAAAATTTTACTTTAATTAGTAGAAACTGGAATGTAAAGAAAGACCTTTGATAAAGAGAAATTCATAATTGCAATATTATGGCAGCTTCTTTAACTCATCGCAATTTTCCATCAGGTTTATCAAATGTATTTGAATTTCATATAGCAACAAGGAGCATAAGGACTGGAATTTTTTTTTGTTTCAGTGGGTTTCTCCATATTTTTATGGCAGAACAGGAAGCTTTTAAAGATTTGAACTCTCATTTTCTAATTAAGTTTGGTTGAGAATTATTGTAACATAATTATTTTTACATTGATTTTCTCTTACAGAGTTACACATGTTCTCTTATTTTGTTCTTGATCTTTTGTAGCAAGATAAAATTGATATTCTACCGATTTTTAACACCGTAATGTGTGTAGTGCATGCACACAATTTCTAACTGGCAGATCCAAGTTAAGGTTGCCTTTGAAGTAGGAATAAAGAGGCAAGAAGTTTTAGTACTATAATAACTAGTATATAATGGGATAGTATTAGCATTACACAGATTTCTTTAAGATTTTATGTTAACAGCAAAAATATGGTTGAAGACTGATGTTAGGTAGATACAGTATATGAAATCTTGAAATTTTTAAATTGAAATATCTTTTAAGGATTTCAACGAAAAATTTTCTTTCGGTTCCTCGTCATTTCTATAGTATTAGCAATTGGAGGATCGTTTAATTATTAAGCCTCCCTGAACAACGTTCTTAAATAATTTTTTTATAATTCTGTGTAAGACTTCAGATGTAAGTTTGTGGTGTTCCATATTTCACTTAACTTTACAATTCATAAATATTCTCTCAAATTTGGTTATTAAATTTTGGAAAGGATGATACCTGTATTGAACAACACTTTTGAAGTGAGACACTATCATAATTTATAAAACTTATCATTATGTACTGACATCTTGACGCTCAAGTCCTGACCCAGATGTTAAAAGTAGTGCTGTACATTGTTCGTGCCACGTAAAATACAAGGTTGAATAAGAAAGACATTGCTGGGTTAGTTTATTTCATTATTAAATACTGTAATTCATACCACTAAGCCAAAGTTCTTGGTTATCATAGGATTTGCCTTTGGATTTTTATTTATCAGTAATATTAGGAAAGGTTTTATTTTTTTAGAAATAATCCATTATTTTGAAATAATACAAGTGATTGGAACAGTCCAAAATTAATGATTTCGCACTTTCAAGGCTGACAGGTTTTTTCAGTTTGTGTCAACTCCAGCATTAACATGAAATTGTAGTGAACATAGTAATTACGGATTATTGGAAACTGCTGTACGTTCAAGTAAAAATGAGGTTTTAGGAAATAAATAGCTGGAAAAAGTATGAAATATATAAGCAAGGATGCTAAGTAGCTGAAGCTGTCCAAACTCATGAGCGGATGCAGACCTTGATTTAGTAATAGCTTGGGGTTGAGGACTTCATGACATAAAGAATAATTCTGTATTCAGAGTGAAACTGCTCCTTTTTTAATTCCTATTTAGTATTTGTGTCAACTATCTGTATGACTTTTTTTTCATTAGTATTTTGCTAGTTGTGTTCTTGAGAGTGCATTCCTCGTACTGATATTTTGTCCTCTCAACATTTTTTCATATACTACTGAAAATGTTGAAAGTCACTTCATCTGCTTATTTGCAAATGCCATAAAAAGCTGGTATCTTTCTGGATGAAGTGATAGTTTTTATTGCCTATCTTGATATGCCGGTACATGTAAGATGTATTTTTTTGTCTTGTTCCTGCAGGATAATGGTTTATAGATTATTTTGCATTTTGTAGTTGGACTGCAAATAACCCCCACTATTTTTCTGTCTAGTATTTATTGAATATTGGATTTTTTTAAACTGTTGTCTTTCACCTTGTTTGCAAATAACTCTGAATTTTCTACATTGTTCTAGATTAATGTCAGATGTTAATTTTCAAGTAATATTTGTGAATTGTTATAACTTATGTAATATTTTTTTTATTAGAATGGTTCACTTTAAACTCTCCTTTATTCCTTTACAGACGATGACATTCTACGAAGGAGGGGAGGCTAGTAATGGAGAAGCTCCGTCCATGCTAGATGCCTCTGCCTCTTCTACAGTAGAGAATTCATCCGTCCCAGACTCCTCAGCGGATGTGTCCACTAACTCTACAGCCCCTGAACCTTAATGTAACTGTATATGTTGGTCAGAAAGAATTTGAATGAACTGTGAATGCAAAAGATGAAGGATGAAAATTAAAAAAAAAATTTTGAAGTCGGTACACTGAAGTTTTGTGATGTTTATTTTCTTGTAACAAAAAAAAAAAAAAGTGATGAAGCATTAACCTATAAGCAATTCATTTTGTAGCATAGTGCTATTAATGCATGAATTGAGAGGGTCTCTTTTATTTTGAGAGAATTGAAGTTATACTGTTTACAGCCCCTCAAACGTTGTTTTAGAGAGAGACCTCCTGTATATACTGTACATGTGTAAAGGTGAAATGCTAGACAGAGGCATCATTTGTGATAAGAGATTTCAAAGTAACAGTGATATATACATAATATATATATATATTTGTATTTGTAACAAAGTGTTATCAATTATAAAAGATCTTTTTATGATGTTTTAGTAGTATGATGTGATTTTAACATGTTGCTTTAAGCTTTTAAGTATTGAAGTTTACCGTTTTTCTAAAAAAAAAAAAATTCACAAGATTTTGTTTTTTTACATTAATTTGATTTCACTATATGGAATAACGTATGTTGGCAAACATGTAAATGTGAAGCCTGATGTAGTTTGATATTCTGTATTTTGGAGTTACAGTATATTATTTAAATTGATAAATTCATGCCCTGTTTTATAGGTGAAATATGTGCCTTAGTAAGTAAATTTTATATGAAGATGTAGATTTTTCACGAGGGACATTAAGAATATCAAATTTTCTATTGACTGCTGAAATATGCTTTGCTTTAGTGGATAAAGTTTTGCCTTTGTAGGTCTACAGTTGCAACCACAATTTCTGAAATCTTTTCTTTTTATCATGCCATTGAAACCTACTGGTCCAGCGTCCAATTTTATAATTGTAGGTTCTCGATAGTGAAACTTTCAAGATCGGTGGCTGTGGTTTAAGTTATGCTGCTTTTCCACTTTTTGTTCCAAATGTCTACTAAAAAAGAAGTTACTGCTTTACCCCTTTACAAAGTTTAAAGCTCACTGTCAGCAGTCTATCGATATGTAGAGTATAACTTTTTGTATGCAATATTTTATTTGCTTGTGGACTAAGTTTTGGGATAACAACTTGCAGCTATGAAACTGTTGTATGTTTTGGCAGAAGATTGATTTTTATTACTATTACAGTATTTTTTCTGACATGTCATAATGTTAACTCATTTTATAGTCTATACTGTACAAGTTTCTTAATGTAAAATTTACCTGATGAAAAACTATTCTGCACTTTCCATCATCAAAAGGTTGTACCAGCTGATACTTTAACTGGGACTGGCATAATATTTTTTTAATATATTTATGAAGAAGTTTGCTACCAGTTAGTATAAAATTTTATAAACCCTGATGTTTTAGTGCCTCTTGTCCAGCCTGCAGATTTATTTGCTTTGATGAAATTGTAGCTTCAGGCTGCTGTACCAGGGTTGCACTATTCATTCTTGTTCAGCAAATGTTTTCATCAAGGCTTGTGGTAGCCTATTGTGAATGTCCATGACTGGCAATCTGTTGAGTGGGAATTAGTGACCGACAACCTCTATTTTTCTATTGTCTTCAACCTTGCCATAATTGTGAGCTAGGGAAGGGGCTTATGGGGACCATACAGGTCTACCTGCTCCTCATGAGCAGTCATTGCCTGGTCCTAGGTTAATGAAGAGGGTTAATGTCAATGATGCCTCTGCCATTCATGAGCAACCTTCAAAGTCTATACATGAATGGGATTTTTTTGTGCAAAAGTTGGCTTCATTTTCTTCCTTATGTAAGGTCTATCTAGAAATGTTTAATTATTTTATTTCGACCTTTGGGGGATACTGAATGTAAACATTTGTGAAAGCACCATTTGCTGTACTTTGAATGAATGAGCAGTTCTTGGTAGCATGCTCAGGAATTTTACATTGCCACCATTTAACATAAGGTGATTAGGTTGATTATCAGATAATCATAAAGACATTTGAGAATGCTCCCAGTTTATCCCTGTCTGATAGCTTTTTTGTTTTGATTTTCCTGTCAACTTTTAGTTGTAGAATACAATATATATCTTGTAGCCATTATTGCCTGTTTATATTCATAACTGCATTATTCATGTTCATCAGTATTTCATAATCACATGTAATATTAACATTTATGAGAAATATAGAGAAAATCTTGATAGCATTAGATTATAGATTTTATGTATGGTAGTTAATTTCAGAATAGCCTGGAGAAGTATGGAAATTAAATTGGATTAAACTTCGCTATCTGCCTCCCGGAAGACACTGAAAGGGTTCTGTGTGACCATAGTTTTATACTAGGTTAATCATATTATTCTGAAAAAGTGTTATTGGAAGTCAAAAGGTATTTTGTTGTGGCAGTATGTTATATTTTTTGCTTTAGGATGAAATGTAATTTAGCAGATAATTTCATCCTGTTGATTGCATGAAGACAGGGTAAGACAGTATGTTGCAAGAAGTATATTCACCCCCCCCCCTTTTCCCCAAAATTTTAAGTGCCTATTTAAACCTTAATACAGCATTTTACTGATTTGCTGCAGACTTATGCCTTGCAAGTTGTCCCTCAGGTTCCCTGAATATTTAGTACATAGATAATTTGTTTAATTATTTTTTCTGAGTATTCTCATGTAAAATAAAACTTTTTCATATTTTTTTGACTTCATAATTCATAAACAGTTTGAATGTATTCGTGTAATTTTTATTCTTTTACATATTTTCTTACCCTCATAAACATTTTATCTAGTTTAAGACATTCCAGTAGTAGGATTCCTTCAGTTTTCAGTTATTTAAAAGTTACCAATGGAGAATGTTGTAATGGATACACTGGTGATCATGACAAAACTTATTTTATTGGTTACAGGTCCAGTCTTTTCTTATAACAGATGTCAGCACTTGCCAGGTTACTTCTGCAGTAGTTCCCTGTTGTTTAAGGTTGTGATATTGAGGTCAGCCTTAAAGTATAATGTGGATACACTAAGTTCTCTTAATCATTTATTATTTTCTTCTCAATATTAGAAAGAAGTCGGTATCAGTCTTTCAAATTTAATTAGTCACCATATACATACTGTTCTAAATTTTCACATATTGTAAAATCACAATATACTTCCTGTAATATTGTTTTACAACAGCCCAAACTCCTCTTGTAAAGTGGGACATATATTAGTGAGCTCAACTCTTACATAGGGCCAGGCTGTTTTTATTGTTTTTACCCATCAATCTTAAAGCTTGAGCCACTTTTTGTCCTATTGCTTCTGTTGCAAAGGTCTTTATTTATTCTTATAATAGATCAATTTGTCATAATAGCATCATTAATTTACTAGTGCAAAGTTTGTGTGTATATACTTGTGTATAATATCCAGTGGTTTATGTTGCATTGTGGCCTTATTAATAAGTTAGGCACATATACTGCTTTATACATTATCAGAAGCAGGCTTGACTATTGTTCCTTTTAGAAACACAAATTTATACAATAAATTAAGAACCTTTTGTGATCTACTGATGATGGAATGTCTTCCAACACACAAAGAGAAAAATCCTGCTCATTATAATATGCTTATAAATAATAAAATTCTTTCAATCTCCTATTAGGGTCATCTTTTATGTTAATTGGAAAAAAATAACTTAGCACGATGAATATATTAGTTTTACATAATACTTGTTCCTACACATACATACCATCGTTTTTTACTTATGGGTGATAACAGCGCAGGCTGGAACATAAAGTTGTTGGTAGTGGGGAGGCGGACCTCCGGTCAGCTCACGGCTCCTTTACTTTAATTTCAGCCAACAGAGTGCAAACTTAGAGCTCCCGGCCTGGAACTTTTGGCTGATTTCTCTAATCTTTGTTTTGCTTTTTCTTTCCAGCTGTGCTTGTGTGAGCGATTGCTTTTGACTCTTCCCGTCATGCTGACATGCCCAGGGGTATCGCTGAAGACCTGCGATATCAAGGTGGGTCCTCATACAGTTTGCCAGTCTTGCAGAGGCCATAGGAGTCTAGAGTCTTATTCAAAGTCAAAGACTTCCAGGCATGCTTATCCTTCCCCTGGGACTCGCCAATCACTTCTCTAGTAGCCTTTTCCGGGGGGCCAAAGAAGTGTTGCCTTAACACTTTGATAACCACAGGAATAAGTAGTTTCCATTTCACCTAGCAAAAATGTCAGCTCCTCGGAGGATCTTTTTTGTAGAAGTAGGACACTTTGCACATTCTCTGATTTGTATTCGGTATTCAAGGATACCCGTCGATGGAGAAGCTTCAGCACTTTCTGGGCTCGAAGCATTTGGAGCAGGACATTGTGCCGGTTGGGTTTTCCCAGTAGTCTGCAGTCATTCCCCCATCTGTAGAATTCGCCGCAATAGGGGCTCCTCCAACTTTGCAGAAGCCTTCTGCTGGGGCTTTTGCACTTCAATCTCCCCGTTGCTAGCACTCGCCTAAGGGTGCTCGTCAACTTCCTTGCGAGTCGTCCTCTTCAGAGGTTGATCGTAAACAATCTTGCAGATCATTACCAACCAGGTCATTTAGGCCTGCCAGTGTATCACCTTATGCTCCATGCACACAGCAATTCCATCATCACTCCTCGAGCCAAAGTCCTTGTGTTTCTTCTCCTCATCGTCACTATCAGCACCCGTACCAAGCTTTGCACAAGTGCCCTTCGAAATCTTGTGGAGAGGGCATCCCACCTTTCTATAGCTTATCATCGAACTAGGTGCTCCAGTTCTCTGTGCAGCCACACCTTTCCCCACCGCAATCCAGCCAAGCTGCACCATCTAGAGCCTTGCCATTGTACTCAAGACAATCTGTGCTTGTTCCAACACGGAGTACTTACCTCGAACTACTTTCTTAGGTGTATCTGGGATCTCCTCCCAACCAACCAGAATTTTGTGTAGTTTACCCTACTCCCGTTTTCTATGCGGGGTAACCTCTGGCAGAGTAATACGTGCCATGAGGTGACCCGGGGTCAGAGAGCATGCTTGCTCAGGTCTTGAGCTCCAGTAAGTTTTCTGATCGCGTCGCGATAACATCTCGACGCTCTCTCCTTACCCAGTGCGACCCTTTGTGTTCATTCCATACCCTTTCCCTCTGTGTTCGCCATGTAGGGGCAGCTTATGTTCTACAGCCACGTGTCCGGACTGAGAGTCCTGGAACGAGGTGCAGTGAGTGCGCTACAGCACCAAGAAGAAGAAGGCGTCCAAGAGATCGCTTAGGAAGACTCTCCTCTCCTCGCCGCTTGCTTCTCCCAATGCCTCGTCGGATAGAGCTTCTCGGCCACCTTCCCCTACCCAGAATAGGGGACGAGGTAAGTCAGTTGCGGGGAAGAGGCCCATTGCTCTTCCCCAGGAGTCTGAGATTTCTGCTAGTGGGGGTGTTTGTCGGTCCAGGCAAGTGGGGGGCCTGAGGGAGGGACGGGAGTGTGTTCGGAGGACGGAGTCCTGGTGCCAGCGGGGCCCGTCTCTTCCGATGATCCTATGTGGTGAAAGGCTGCTGCAGCCTCTTACCCCGCTTCATGGGTCTGTATTTCAGGTACGTCTGCAGCCGAGAAGGAGGACTCACCATCATCGGATCCCCTCGCATGGGCGCCGCCGAGGACGCCCTTCAGGTCCCCCATGAGACTGGAGGAAGAGTTCGAGGCATGGTTCCCCAGCAAGAAGTTACCTCTCTCTCCCGAGCACCGTCAGCAACGCTCCCTCCTGTCTTCCTGGAGCCTTCGTCACCTACGGACCGACACGAGGAACCACCAGCTACGCTGGATGACTCTGACCCTTCGGTGCGGTCCTACAAATCTTCGGGCTCCTCTTCCGAGTCATACTCTTTCTCCTCAGAGGATGGGGCGCCGAGGTACCAGTAGAGGAGGCGAGAGAGGTCCCGTTCCAGATCTCACCACGCCAGGAGGCACGCTAGATCCCTCAGAAGGAGGCACAGAAGAGGCCATTCCCCTAGGGAGGAATGGGTGCGTGTCGCCATCCCACGCAGCCACCTCCTGGGAGCTTCAGCAGTTCCGGGTACCTCTAGCGGGCTCCCAAGGGCTCGTTCTCCCGCTCCGAAGTACGTCCCCTACAACAGGTCCGAACTTCGGAGGGAATCCTCACTTCAGGCTCCGGCAGACAGGCATGAGTCCGCGAAGGTTACGATTCCATCCGCCCAGCAGAGGGACTCGCCCTTTCGGTCTGGCAGCAGTGTCCCAGCCTCCAGGACTTAGACAAGCCGGCCAGAACGTGAAAGACAACCAGCAGCCACGAGGAAGCCTGCAGCAGCTTGGTCCTCCGTGGGGAGAGACTAGTCCAGGACGGAGGCCTCCGTCCCAGCGGCGATGCCCGTCCTCCATCCAGAACCGCCAAAGTCGTACCACGACAAAAGGATGCCTCCACCCCAAGCGGTGCCCCCCGTCGTAGGTGCACCTTCTCAGGCAGAGGAGCATCTGACGGAAGGAATAGGAGATACCGCGGAAGACTTCGCGGACGAGGCCTCCGCGTACAGAAAAATACTAGCCCTCATCAGACGTCACCACAGGCTAGACGAACCGAAGCCCGCGACGGATGAGGACTGGCTCTCGGGCCTCAGCAGGTTGGTAGATACCCCCGTGCAGCAGAGGCCCTCACTGGCTGGCTCCCTAGCGCTCCTTCGCCATCCTCGCGGTACGTCTCCTCCAGCAGACCCGATCATCGACTGAAGTCATCGCACCAGGTCTCGGTCGACAGGCATAAGCCCGCGAAGGTTCTGACCTCACCCGCCCAGCGGAGAGAGTCACCCCTTCGCACTGACAGCCTTGTCCCGGCCTCCAGTTCTTCGATGGCCCGCCCTGAACGAAGGAACCAACCAGCCAGCACGGGGAAGCCCGCAGCTCCATGGATCTCCGCAGGAGCTCCATCCGTCCAGCGGAGGCAGCCGCTGGCTCGACCCGGCAGCATGGCATCCATACCCGGTACCATGACAGCTCCATTCAGGCTTCGTGGTCAACCCCTGGTATGCCAGGGTACTCACACCCCACGGACTTCCCGGGAGGAGGTAGACCCATGACGGCTACCTCCGTCCTGGTGGCTCCATCCGTGATGGAGCCAGCCGCTCCATCGTCCCAGCCAGCCCCATCCAAGAATCGGCGGCCGTTGACACACCAATGACGGCTACCTCCGTCCTGGCGGCTCCATCCGTGATGGAGCCAGCCGCACCATCGTCCCGGCCAGCCCAATCCAAGCATCGGAGGCGGCTGCTGACATGGTAGGGTACTTACACCCCACGGATTTCCCCGGGAGGGTGTAGACCCATGATGGCTCCATCCGTGACGGAGGCAAAGTGGCTTTCCCCCCTAGCGGGTCGAACAGGGCTCTTGCCGCTCCAGTGCCTGCCTCAGTGGCCGCTGGAGAGGCCTCCCACATCTTTGCCTAATGTCTCTTCGGCTCCGTTTGCCCGTCGGATGTAGACGTTGGCACACGTAATCTTTACCTCGCCTTCCCCCCCCCCCCCCTGTAGAAGAGCTTAGACTCCACAGTTAGCCTTCAGACCGTCCTACTTGGGCTCCAGGAGAGGGCGTTCAGGCCGTGCCTCTCGAAGGAGGTAGAAGGGGAGGCCCCTACTCCGGCCGACGCCTCAGGTGGGGGATGCCTCAAACGATCTTGGCAAGCATGGCGGGACCACGGAGCGGATCCGTGGACTGTAGCAGTACTAAAGGAGGGGTACAGGTTGCCCTTCCTAGCTGACCCCCCCACCTATGATCCCAGATTAACAGGCAGAGTGCTTGGCACCCAAGGACCCCTTGAGAGTAGCAACATTGCAGGAAGAGGTCTCGGCAATGCTGGCAAAAGGGGCAGTAGAACCAGTCAAGAACCCAGGTCCAGGGTTCTACAGCAGCTCTTCCTGGTAGAGAAGGCGACAGGGGCTGGAGACCGGTCATAGACCTCTCAGCCCTCAACAAATTCGTGTGCAAGACCGACTTCAAGATGGACACTCCGAAGTCGGTCCTAGCGGCCTTGAAGGAGGACAACTTTATGAGATCCATAGACCTCAAAGACGCCTACTTCCAGGTCCCTGTCCATCCCTCCAGCAGGAAGTACCTAAGGGTAAAATGGGGTACCCAAACGTTGCAGTTCAAAACCCTCTGCTTCGGACTGTCGACAGCCCCTCAGATCTTCACGAGGGTCTTCAACAGTTTCAGCCTGGGCACACGAACAGGGCATCCACCTGATTCTGTACCTAGACGACTGGTTGTTGCTTTCAGTCTCAGAGGAAGTACTGAGGGAGCAAGGCGCGAAGCTCCTGCAGTTCTGCAACGTCTTGAGTGTCTTCATCAACCTGGAGAAGTCCCAGCTGATACCCTTCACCAGGATGACCTACCTAGGGATGGTCCTAGACTCCCGATGGGCGAGAGCCTTCCCCTCCGCGGAGAGACTGGACAACCTAGAACAGATACTCCAGCCCTTCCTGTCGGGCCAGCCCAGGAGAGCCAAAGACTGGCAAAGACTGATAGGACTCCCCGCACAAGATAGTCCCGGTGTCCTCAGAAACGAAGGAAGTCCTGGAGTGGTGGCACGTCGGAACGAACACCCTCAAGGGAATGCCCTTCGCAGCCGACCCTCCGGAGATGCTCCTGTTCATGGACGAATCGAAGGAGGGCTGGGGTGCCCATCTTCTCGACAAAACGGCAAAAGGAAAATAGGAAGTTGAGGAGACGAACCTGCACATAAACGTGCTGGAGATGATAGCCATACAAAGGGCGTGCCTAGAGTTCGTCCATCTACTCCTGGGAAACGCCGTGGCTCTGATGTGCGACAACGCCACGGTGGTGGCCTACGTGAAAAAGCAAGGAGGACTGAAGTCGAAGGAACTGTGCAGTCCCACGTTGGAGTTCCTAGAATGGGCCGAAGTGGAACAAATCAATATTTCAGCCAGGTTCATTCCGGGGAAGAGGAACGTCCTGGCCGACGGTCTCAGCAGGGTGGGTCAAGTGGTAGGGCCCGAGTGGTCCCTACACCCGGAAGTGGCCAAAACCCTCATCCTGAAGTGGGGCTCACCGGTGATAGACCTCTTCGCCACGAGACTAAACGCACAGTTCCCCATGTTTTGTTCTGTGCCAGATCCAGCAGCAGCGTTTGAGGACGCCTTCCAACACCCTTGGGACAACCTCGGCGTTTACGCCTTCCCTCCCTTCGGGATGCTCAGACAGGTCCTCAACAGGGTGAGACGCGCGGCCAACCTGTGGATGACTTTGGTAGCGCCCTGGTGGCCGGAGAGAGAGTGCTTCGCGGATCTAAAGGAACTGGCATGCCTTCCACCTTGGCCACTTCCAGACAGACCAGACCTTCTCCGGCAGCCTCACTTCCAAAGGTTCCACGAAAACCCTCGGTCCCTCTGCCTTCATGCATGGAGGTTATTGAGCGTCTCCTAATAAAGGAAGGATATTCATCGAGGATGTCAGTGTACCTGAGACGTTCGTCAGTCGCGGTGTACTAGGCGAAGTGGGTTACCTTTACTAAGGGGTGCTCCTCTTAGAACATCAGGTCGTTAGGGGCCTCCATTCACGAGATAGCAGACTTCCTGGCCTATCTCAAGGATGAAGTGGGCACGTCCATCCCAGCCATTAAAGGAGTCCGGGTAGCGCTGGGCCAAGTCTTCCTCCTGAAGGGCATCGACTTAGGTGCCTTCAGACATATCTCGATGCTCATCAAGAGCTTTGAGCAGTCTTGTTCCCCCCAAGCCACTAGAGTGCCCCAGTGGGATGGGGCTAGGGTACGGAAGATGCTTTCGGAACCTCCCTTCGAGCCTCTCAAAGACATTCTAGACAAGGAGCTCAACCTCAAGACAGTCTTTCTGTTAGCTCTGGCATCAGCAAAAAGAGTAGGTGATATTCATGGCCTGTCTTATGAGATCTCACACTCTAAGGGCTGGCGAGAAGCTACCTTCCGATTCTTACCCTCCTTCGTAGCCAAGACTCAGAATCCAGCTATTTGGGACCCCAAGTTTGAAGGGTTCTCAGTGCCAGCTATCCCGCGTTCGGACAACCCGAGGGACTTACTTCTGTGTCCAGTCAGGGCGGTATGGAATTACCTAGAGGACGGCCAAACTACGTCCCGAAACCAAGAGTCTGTTAATCTCCTCAGGACTTGTGAAGAAGCCGGTCTCCAAAAATACAAGCTCCTTCCGGCTACGCCAGGAAGTGGGCATCATCACACCGAGGTATTCTTTGGAGATGCTTTCAGGAGTTCCGGTCTGCTTCCCCCCAGGAAGAAGCATCCTTCATGGAAGCCATGGCTATGAATACTCTCCAAGCCGCCTCCTCGATTGACCACTGGTCTGATGCAGTCAGCTACCTTGCTGGCAAGACACAAAATCGACCTAGCAAAGAAGTAAGCGTTATAAGACTGGTTTTTATGGGTGGTTGAATACCTCTTACATCAGGCCGCCAACCAGTGGACAAACTGTGTACTTGAGTGGTGGGAAGCTGTGACTAAAACCATAGCCATCACCTTAGGACAGTCAAAGTCATCGGCCCAATCCGTGCAACAGAAGAAGAAAGGGAATCGCCAGCTTAAGGATTTTTTAAGAAACCCTCCCAATCACTCCCCTCTCATCAGATCCAGGGACGCAGTTGAGGTAGAGGAAAAGGGCAGAGGGAAGTGTCTGCACTAGGGCGAGTATTCAGGCCCCCCCCCCCACCTTACCAACAGCTGGGGGGGGGGATGCTTACAAAGAAATTGAAGTTGGTGGTGGTGGTTCCACAGAGTGGAGGACTGGTTTGTCCAGGTCCTATGCCAATACCACTTGCCATTCACCAACTTTTCCAATCCCCGATTGCTCCTCCGGCGTCGACATTATCCTAACATCAGGGATCACCTGGGACATCTGTTGTCACTGGAGTGGTTAGTTCCCAGAGGCAAACATTGTCTGTGATCACTTCAATGGCAGCTAAAGACATCGTGGTTGCAACATCTCAGACGATCCTCTATCTCTAGTGACAGTCAGGAGGCCGTCAAGGAAGAGCTCAGATGGTGGCTGCAGAGTCGAATCTTCAAGAGGGCAGCAACTCAACTCGGTTTCTCTGGAGTTTTCATCTGTTCACAGAAGTATCAAGGGAAGGATGGGAGCTAGCTCACTCACCTGGGTCACCACATGGAATCAGGAATTTAGTCGGAGAAAGAATGACGAGTTCACACCAATATCTTTGAAGTAAAGACAGCCTGGGTAGCTCTACAAGAATTTTTCCCCTCTTCTCAAAGGACGCAATGTGGTGTTGATGAGCAACAATACCTCTGTAGTATCATACGTCTCCAAGCAAGAGGGAACGATGTCCTAACTGTGTCAACTAACAGTAAGGACTCTCAGGCAGGAGGACGACAACTGTATATCCCTCACAGACCGGTTCATTCCAGGCAAGAAGAACGTTAATAGCAAACAAGCTGAGCAGAAGTATGCAGGTTATTGGTGCAGGATGGTTTTTGTCTTTGGATAGTGGCGGAGATCATGTCTTTGTGAGGTTCTCAGTCACTTGGCCTTTTTTTGTAACAGCTCTAAAGAAGCTTCTGATCTGCTCGCTGGTGCTAGATCCAGCAGTAACGTTCTAGGACACGTTTTAACACTTGAGACAGCTTTGACGCTTATGCTTTTCCACCCTTCTGCCATTTCAGGAAGGTGCTTACAATCTGAAAATCTCGGAACATGCACATGACACGCGTAGCTCCAAAATTGGCACACATGGAGTGGTACTCCAATCTATTGCTTCTGTGGATAGGCTCCACGGGAACATCCTTGCCTCCTAGACCTTCTATGTAAACCACACATCATGATTTACCACGGGGTTATCCAGCACCTTCTCAGAGAGAGAGGTTTATCTCAAGAGACAGCATGTTAAATGTCTGGATACCTCCGAAAATTCTTGACAGCAGAACACCAGGCCAAATGGACTATTTGTGGTTGTGTTGTAAGATGGGTTTGTCTACTCTTGGAGCCTCTTTCCCTTTAATCGTTTATTTTATTTACTACCTTCCCAAGAAGAAATGCTGCTCTGTTACTGCAGTGAAAGGCTAACGTTCTGTCATGAGCCAAGTATTTAGACTTGAGGGAGTAGACATTTCTTCTGGGGAGGTCTCGATGCTCATACTTGAAACTGAGCAGTCATGCCCTCCAGTTGAAGCGAGTCCACCATCCTGGAACCTCATCAAGGTCTTGCGTTCCTTGGAGGGAGCACCCTATGAACCATCAAGGCAAATCTCAGACAGGGACCTTACCCTGAAAACTGTGTTCCTGCTTGCTTACCTTTGGCTAAACAGGTCAGTGACCCTTCATGGTCTCTCTTAAAATCACCTATTCAAGAGGGGTGGAGTGAGGTCTCTCTTGGCTTCGTCCCTTGGTACGTTGCCAAAACCTAGAACCCATCGTATAGCAACCCTAGAATTTCATCATTTCTGGTTGTAAGTCTCCATGAGGTAATTGAAGATCCTAACAGTCTGTTACTCTGTCCTGTAAGTATGTTGAGGGCCTATCTCAAGCATACCAGGTCTGTTGGCCTCACCTGCAGCACCTTTTTGTCAGTACATGAAGGAGAAGGAAAAAAGTACAATAACTGGCTCAGAGAGGTGATCTTCAGATCCTTATCATCCCCTTTTGAGACGGGGGTTGGAGTTAGAGCCAATGGTCTCTGTGGCACAGGTGTCTGGAAGTGACAGGCAACCTTTATAACCCATTACCTGTAGGATGTGACCCACAGGTCTGTGGATTCCTTTACATTAGGATCTGCTGCAGCTGCTCACCAGGTGGTTTATCTACCTCCATTCCTCTTGAAATGAAAGGAATGAATGACTGGCATTTTCATTTTTCTTTCAGTCCTCCCCTCTCCTTGGGTACATCTTCGTAAGTTTGCCAGCTGGAGGTAAGATCAATAAGCTTTCAGCTACCTCGTGTTAATGCAAGGGCGTTTTTCTTTTTCCCCACTCCTTAAGAGAGGAAGTGTGATGTATCCAGGCAAATCTACTAGTTTTAAAATAGCTTTGCTACAGCTTTGTCAAACCCATCACTTGCCAGACTTACAATGCAAAGTTCTCGTTTGATCAAGCTCAACCACTTTGAGGTACGGGCAGTGATCCTCCACAAGCATGCTTTAGTTCACGAGGTGTATTGAACCCTGACTCTTCTGCATTATATGCAAAAATCTTAAGAGTTCCCTGGTAAAGTTCCAGCTGGTGAAATTGGGGTGTTCCACCCAACTAAAAGTAAATGACAACGGTTTATATCAGTGCAGGAGCAAATGACAAATTTTTCAAGTAATTTTTACTTTAACTATACAAACTAGTCCTTTACTAAAACTTTCCTACCAACCCCAAAATAATACCTTGCTTCAATCCAGGCTGTGGAAACAACTGCAGACATAACATTAAGCATTTCTACTTGAGGGACACTGACCACACTCTTCTCATCACTGACATCTGCAAGAGAGACTCTAGCACTGGAGATCCTATCTGAAAGATATTAGGAGGCAAAAATGTTCCTTAGATAGAGAGAGAGGAAGGTAATGTGATAAATCTCTTAAACTTGAAACATTGTTAATTACATTTTTATAGTATTTTTTATATTTAAAAAAAAGAAAAAAATATCTTAGTTATAGAAACCTGAATCCTTTAAATAGAGTCAAGTCTTCAGTAGAGTTGGAAGAGCTGTTGAAATCATTAAGATTGTTAACGACAGGTGGCGAGCG
Source organism: Palaemon carinicauda (assembly GCF_036898095.1). Lineage (NCBI taxonomy): Eukaryota > Metazoa > Arthropoda > Malacostraca > Decapoda > Palaemonidae > Palaemon > Palaemon carinicauda. Next base: position 1,925,167 of record NC_090739.1, on the reverse strand, counting down.
CTGGCAAGTAGATCTGCCCACCATCTTGTTAACAACAACTTCCATTCTTCTGCCAGCTCGAGCCCACTTCCTGGAATAAGTTGCAGACGGTCCTGATCAGGGTCTAGGAAAAGTAACGGGCCTTCCTTGTACCTCATACCGAAAGCATGACCAAACCCTTTTGAAAGGCCAAGGCCCCTGAAGGAAACTATTAGCTGGAAAATATTCTGCGACAGAGCGACCTCTAAACTAAATATTTTTGAGAATCGGGAGACCAAGGGATCCCTCCTTCTCTAAACCCAGTTGTCCCACTGGTTGCTGACTTGCCAGAAAGGCCTCTGTCTTTTCACCAGGTAGCATGAGACTATTTCTCCAGAGATTCTAGGGTTGATAACTCCATATACTTTACTTAAAAGTACGTTGCTGCACCTAACCACTGGTCAAGCCAGGAAACCATATGGGGAATGGCTTCCAACTCAGAGACCAAGAGGGCTCTGCCCTCTGCCTTGACTTCCTCCAAGGAGAGTACCCCTCATCAGTTTGACAAAGTAAGAGAGTTCTTACATCCATTAATCTGATCGTCAACGCGATCCATGGCAAAACTAGCTAGACCTGACTCAGGCAGACTCCAGGGATGGTCTTGGCCCTTGAGGGGCATTAAAGAGCTGCTCAATAACCAAGGTTACCCCAGAAAGCAGAGCCCAGGTCACTTCCCTCAGACAGTTGTACCCACGAATGAGTGCCAGGACGTCCACAAATGGACAATGACTTGGGATTGTATGCCTCTGTTGACAGTGTCATGGAGCACAAGAATCCAGAGTATCCTCTTACCCAGCTGGGGTTGAGGGCCCCGCAGGTTGCTCCAGCAATTCCTTCGCTGCCCTAGGAATACAATTATTATGTACCTAGGACAAAACTGACAACTTAATCAAGGACAGAAGAAGGCCCAGGAAGGTTGACAACAGCAGAAAAAGAATTCCTGGCACTAATCATGCCACAGACGAAAGAAGTATTTGTAATCTTCCCTCCACTGAAGGGGGCCGGAGACAACTATGACCCCATGCCCAAGGCACGGGGAGAAAGTCCCTCCAGTCCAAATCTTGATCTAGAGCCTCAAGGGGTGTCATTCATCCTCTCAACTTGCTCTACTGAAGTAATGCAGGTTGATAAAAGACCAGGAGTCCAATGGCCATGTAAGAAGGGAGATTGAGAATGCTGAAGCTCCTCTATCAAACGGGGAAGAGAGTATACCAGGCTGCACATTCCTATCCCACCCGGCTACTGGGACAGCCAGGATACCCAAGCCGTGGGGCCAAGTACACCTGTCTCAACTGGTGGGAGCCCGGGGGGAACAGAAACACAAGGTCGTGCACACCTGTCCCACCTTGCTATCAGGGTAACCATGAAAAACCCGAGTCTTGTCTCCGACCCCAACTGGGCCAAAAGAGAGGTGGTGTCATGAGCAACCCTTACTTATGACATGGCAGCCTTTCTGGACTTGTTCAACCCCTTCCTTGGAAGTCGAAGAGGGTAGGAGGAAAAAACACTTTTTTTCACTCTAACCCTCATCTCGGGCTCTACAAGCAGAGGTTACGGAGTATGAACAACCAACGACGACGACATACCTCCAAGGGGGAAAAAAAACCCACAGGAACACAGTCACAGGGGAGTAGTAGGCACACTCACCGAGTCCCTCGATGCAGACACAAGAGGGGTCACAGGCACAAAGGAAGAGACAAACATAGGGGTGAAGCACCTGGCACCAGAGCAACAAACACTTTCTGCCTTGGGCCGACCTGAAATCAACCTTATGCGCGACACATACAGGTACCGGAGTTTTGTAGCCAACACCGGTGTTACAGGACAAACTTTTACAGTACTTTGGAGTCAATGCTGCAGGGGCACGTTTATTGACCACTAGCATCACAAAAGGAAACAATGGCAATCGAGGAGGGTGACGAAGCCAAAAACCCATCAACATACTCCTTGGAGACTGACACCCCTACACAGTCAGAATCAACCAGGCTGTTGTCTACCCCCACGAAGGAGAGGTAGTGTTGTCAAAATCCTTATTCTTACAATTACAAATGGACTTCTAAAAAACATCAGAATCAGAAGAGTTGAAAGGGAAACTAATCGCTTTTCTGCTTGCCAACTCTCTCTGTAGGTTCTGCAAGAAAAGTCCAAGTAACTTTTGTCAACACAAGACACAGCAGTAACTCCATTTAGAGAATGGACAAAAGTTCACTGTTCAGGTGGAAAGGTGAAAGTGTTCAAGCTCTTCCAACACAGGCCGACAATAGGTCGAAATGGGCCCAGAGAGAACTGTGCATCAAGTTGATTACAGAGTGTGTGCCACCAGGACTTACATGGAGGTTTGCTGGCCTTTTACACTTTTATACTCCAACTATCTACTCCCACAAGGGTGGAACCCTGCAGGGATCCCCAGTCCCCACTGAATCACTGTTGTCACCATTCATGTTAGTACTGGAGACACCCGGGGGAAGTAGTCAAAGGTACCCACTTCCTCAAAGATATCAAGGACTACCTGCATGGCGTGAGAAATATAAGCCTTTCCAGGACATGTTGGAATGTGGCGATTAGCTTTCACTCCTCAACCCCATTGTAGATCCCAGCTTTCTCTAATCCAAAAGCATACTCACAACCAGGGGATCATACCTAGAAGCTTCAGCTAACAGCAAACTCGATTAGAAATGCAAAGTACTGACTAGTCTTTCTGGCAATTCATGGGCTAACCAAGAATAACGGAGAAGACTTAACCTTCTCGCCTCTTAGTGCAAACGCCTGCCTATTGGAAGCTACAACCTACAGTTGTTAAATAGGGGATAATCATAAACAAATATACCCTTAATGTAGTGAAAGGACTATCACTGGTTTAGTTATAGGCAGATGAATTCCAATATGCACTCACATTTATGTTTCGTTTCATTATAAACTAAAAGCTGATATTAAGCACCCAAGCTAAAAATGATAAGAAAAAAATTAAACAGCATTGTATGGGACAAAACAGTATGTCCGTACTATTTACGACTGAAGAAAAAAAAGGTAGTTTTTGATAGGCGGGTGAGCACGGTATAGAATGGCTGTTACAGCTCCGCTGAAGAAGACATTCCCTATTTTCAAGGACGAAAGGTTTTTATATGGGTAAGAACTAGAGGTCGCATTACTCATAAGACATGGCCAAAAGCATTGACATTAGCAAGTTAATTCTACACTCTTAGTTCACTGTTCACCAGCTCTACATTGTGGAAATATAGATTAAGAAAATAACCATTACAAACAATTTTGATTAAAAAAAAAACTACAGATGTTATAAATAATTTGTAATTTTCCCAGCTATACAAACCGAGTCATTTAAATGAGTTACTCCTAATGTTGATTTTCTACGACCAGACAATAAAAAATAAAACGGTATTCTATTGTAACTCCAATAGGTTAATTAACTCTACTGCTGGGCACTGTTATATGCTGCTGAGATGCAAGATCTACTCTATCCTGAGGTGGGACTTTTGCTTAAATGACTCATTTGTATAGCAAGGAAAAATAAAAGATATTTTTTAAATTTGTAGTTTATTCCTATGCGAATACAAACATCTGAATCAATTAAATGGGTCTTCCTCAGGTGGGAGGAAGTCTCCGTTAATAGGAGGCCACTAACTCTAAGACAATTACCATGGTAAAACCAGGATTTATGCAAAAGTCATAGAAAGTAAGTGAAGACATTCCAATAGGTTCTTGAAGAGGGAAGTTTGGGGTTTTGTCTGTACCCTTTAGGTTCTGACTAAGATAGAGGTGAAGGTACTAAATATCAAAATTAGGCATCAAAAACAAAATATGAAATACAAACATTCAGAATTAAGAACTTGTTTTTCTTACCAACATTAAGGTGTGATCCAAGCGGTTATTACGAGTACGATCAGACTTGCATCGACAGTTCCTACCATTATAATGCTGAGAATAACTGATGCCACGATAAAGGGTTAGGAGTCCCGTAAGAACATGAATTAAATTACTTTTTGAGCCAACAATAGGGCCTAAAGAAAAGGTGTCCAAGGACCTGTGAATGCAATCTTTGTGGTAGTGGCCTGTGAAGGTGTTCTGTCTTCTCCAGACCCCTGCACTAACAACTTGGGTTACGGAGAGGTTTTTGCGGAACGCTAAGGCTGAAGCAAGACCGGACCATCAGTTGCCTCTTTGAGTGACAAGATCGTGAGAGTCAAATCTATGGTCAAGAATAGCCAGATTTTGTCTTGGCTACAAACTCGGGAACAAATGAAATAGATAGTTCTTTCCCCCGTTTGGAATGTGATGTAAGGTAGAGCAGACCGTGTAACTTACTAACTCTCTTGGCTGAGATTAAGGCAAGGATGAAGAATCTTCTGGGTAAGATCCCTGTCCAGAGCTTTATGCAAGGGTTAGTAGGGGGCCAATCTTCAGGGACCTAAAAACCTTCGTCACATTCCAAGAAGGAGGCTCAAGTTCCCGAGAAAGGCAAGTCTGCTCAAAACTTCTAATGAGAACAGAAAGTTTTCATGACAAGGAGAAATCACACCCCTTCACCTTGAAAACCTGGCTCAAGGCCGTGTGGAGCATTACTTCCCCTAGGACACTAACCACAGAAGGCTGCCCACTTAGCTTGGTAAAGCAATATATAGGACTTTCAGAGGTATCTGGAAAGTTGCTTCGCAGTCAGTCCCAAAAAGCCTCGTTTTTGGAGATGCTGTATAACCTCTATCCATGAAGAGACAGGCAGTGAACTGCCTTTGGAACTTTCTTGCATGTGGTTGGCGCAGCAGATTTGGCTATCCTGGAAGCTCTCTCAGACTTTCCGTGGATGCAGCCACTTTGGGGCTACTAGCATTAATCAAACCTCTTAGGACTCTCAGATTCTATTCAGGACTTGGTGAATCAGACAAAACGGTGGAAAGGCGTACAAGTCTAGTCCATCCCATGGATGCTGGAAGGTGTCTTCTATTGCTGTTGCTTGGTCTGGGACTGGAGCAATACACTGGGAACTTGGTCTTCAGGTGAGTGGCAAACATATCTAGAGATGAGGAACTCCAGAATGTCACAAGCTTCTTCACCACTAGACAAAGCAAAGACAATTTGGAACCAACAGTCGTCCATGATTGACTCAAATAGTCCGCAATGACATTCCTCTTCCCGGAAATGAATCTCACCAAGAGGTGCCCAACAATGTATCTCCAATGCTAGTTGGCAAAGTAGGAGGGAGACTGAGCCACCTTGTTTGGAGATGTAGGTCACTACTGTGGAGTTGTCGCTCATCAGCACCACCTTTTGAGAGTCTCCATGAAGTGGAGTAGGACTAGATAGGCTGCTTTTATTTCCGGTAACTGATATGAAAGGCTTTGACTTCCGGAGACCACAGGCCTGAAATCTGCTCCCTTCGCAGGTGACTACCCCTTCCTTGACGTGAAGCATCCGACAATAGATGGAAATACAGGGGAATGACCTGTAGTAGTGTTCCTGCCAACAGATTCTGTTTAAACCACCATTTGAGGTCTGTCAGTACCTCTTGGGCCACTGACAACAGGGTTGCAGCAGGGTCGGTTGTTTCAGACCATCAGCTCTTCGGAGCCCACAGCACCGAGTGAAGATGCATTCTACCGAAGGGGAACTGCTTCTCCTACGAGGTGAGGTATCCCTGAAACTTGTGTAAAGAATGAACAGGGAGCAATTTCCCTTCTAGGAAGGTTTCTGCCACTTTCTTGAATCTCACCACCCTGTCGGTAGACGGAAATGCTCTGGCTTGGGCTGAGTTAGTTTTCATGCCTGGGTATCTGATGTTCTGTTGCAGAAGTTGAGGAGGAGGTCTCAATGCTTTGCAAGCAAGCTTGAGACTGTCAGGAGAAGCCAGTCATCACATAACTCAGAAGCCTGATGCCCACGGGATGAGCCCAGGCTGAAATAAGGACAAAGATCCTTGTAAAAACCTAAGGTGCTGTGGAACGGCTGTAGCAGAGTTCCCTGAAGTGGAACCTCGGGTACTTCCTTGGATCCTGGGTGGATGGGGACCTAAAATATGCATCTTTCAGGTCTATGGTCAAGAGTTAGTCATTCTTCCTGATAGCCTAAAGAACAGTGGCCGGATTCTCCATTTTGAACCTTGTCTGCAAGACAAACAGGTTCAGATGGGACAATTCTATGACAGATCTCAACCTCCCATCAGCTTCTCTACTAAGATGAGATTGCTGAGGAAGCCTGGGGAGTCCTCTAAGATTTCCTCTTCAGCTCCTTTGGTCAACATGTTGGACACCTGTTCTTGTAAGAGAAGGTCCTTTGTAGATCATCTCAAATAGTATGGTTGGACCATCAGAGTCAGAGTGGGTGGGCAGTTTACAAATGGGAAATGATACTCCTGATGGAGAAACTCCAGCGCCTTGGCTCCTGAACCCGAAAGATGCTCAAACTGTTCCAAGACATCCTCTTTATAGAAGACCTCCACGAGTGAGAAGCGAGACAGCCACAGAAGACCTTAATAGCGGACAAGGTACACCTGGTATCAAGTTGGCAACATATTGTCAATAAGGAGAGGACTTAGATGAGCACCTGAGCGAATATAAAATTTTCTTCGGCACTAGGAGGTAACTTTGAGGATCTACTAATTTTAGAATGAGTTTTCTGAGGCTGAGACTAGTGTATTAAACACGTTCAGTGTGATGAGTAATTTAAGCATACCACATTAAATCTATGCTTAGCACTCTGTGATTGGGGGAACATAGTGTCAATGACACCAACACTTGTTAGCTATTTATGAGCGAGGAGACTCATCTAGGACATCCAAGCACTCGGGAAGATGGGGGGGTGTTTGGTAGTGCGCACAACATGGTCCAAAGAGTCATCAATGTTAATGAGATCATGAGATCATCTTTGCTCGGTGCAGTGGGCTCAGAAGAACTGGTGGTCTCAATATCCGACCTCCTACAACCATGTTATCGGTGACCTAGGATGTCTTGTTTTGGTGTAATTTACGGTTCCACCTTGGGGGTTCACCAGACTATTAGATTTTTCTTAGAACGTCCTTCCTCTCTCTTGCGACATTCTGTGAATGGAGAGAAAAGGAGATGGAAAGAGAATGGGAGTAGTCGTACTCACTTCTAGAACAAGTGTCTCTACCTCTTGCAGACTGGGAGGGAGTAACAGGGAGGTCTTCCTCAGAGCAACCTGGGTAAGGAGTATGATCTCTCCGAGGAAGGACACTTTGGACGCCTCCTACAAGGACCATGTCTACAATGTATAACCATGGGAACATCGGCTGTGGATGGGGGAATTATGTGAGGAAAAAGGGGTAAAAGCTACGGCGCCATTTTCCTATCCGGAACCTGAAAAAGAAGGTTTCTGTTGTTCCAAAAGACATGTAACTTCTGAAGTATTATGAACCGCAGGCAATGTACTTCCCTGAGTACGGTACAGTTAAATAACAGGTTTGTCATTCGTATAGCAAATGGTTGAGATTTAAATAGGGTAGTTGAAATTTGGGGGTAGAAGCTACCTGGTAGTTAGCCGAAGTTGACAAAGGAACATAACTATTATTATTATTATTACTAAGCTACAACCCTAGTTAGAAAAGCAAAATGCTATAAGCTTACGATAGAAACAATATCTCTCCCACTGGGAGGACAGCCACTCCCAACAATAATCACATGGAGATACCACAGAATAACATGTACCACAGCATGAAGGTGCAACAAGGACAACCATCATTGGCCATGGCAGGTCCACATGACGCTAGTGATACGAGACATAAGCACAAGTTGATAATAGAGCACAAAGCACTATAAGGGTAATCCAGTGTGAAGAAGAGAAGTTGTGATCACAGACAAGCAGAGGGGAGAATTCTTTGGAGCTTGCATCACAGCAGAATAAAATGCTGCCGAACTGTGGAGTTGCTAAGTAACCTATTATAGTTAGAATTGAACCCCGTTTTTCATTTTTATTGATTGGTCACAGAAAATCAACATTAGGAGAACTGTAATGCATTTAAATGACTCAAGAGGTTTGTATATGCATAGGAATAATTACAAATAAAAACGAAAAAACTAAAAACGAAAAAACTTACAGAGGCAAACAAAACCCTAAACAAATAGCATAAGAGTCCATAAATCCCATTATTATTATTTACTAAAAAAAAAAGGTACTCTAATCAAAAGCTGAAAACAAGAGGAATCTAGCCCAATTTAATCACAGCGAGTACTTATGCCTTTCCCATAAAGGGAGACAGGCTGTAGTAACTTCCCATCACAAATATATAGCAAGAATAAAACAAGATAAACTTTTGGAAAAGCAATGCAGTGTTGGGTTAAGCCCAGTAGGAGAGAGTGGCAGCAATTTTTTTTTTTCAATCTAAAATACGCGCGACAAGAGAGCTATAGATAACAGAAAAAGACATCTTATGATTGATGGATTATAATGAATTGAATACATATTCCCAAAAGCTGACAATGACATACAATATCTATCACATTTATCCTCCAAAATGTACAGTATGATGAATAATTATGGTGTGATATGCTGAATGTTTCAGTCAACTGGTTTTATCGTAAAAAAAAGTGAGGACCATGAAATTAAAAACAATTATACATATAACCAAGTTGCCTAATACACACAGCAGTTCCAGCCACACCCTGAGGTAAATTCTTAGCATAAAAGATTTATCATATTGCTCTAAGGCTATTTTAACAACAAACCCAAGAGGAATTTCATGATTTTAGTTAAATTACATATTTTATAATCAATGAAACTTGTAATTTGCAATAAAATAAGGAAAACAATTTGATGAGAATAATATATACGGCACATATTATGTTTTAATGGCAATTATAGAAAGACCAAGTTGTCAAATGAGAAAACAAATGTTACAGAAGACAATTTCTACCTCCAACTAAGAGTCCATCTTTGAGGAACCCAAAGTAGTACATTAATCCACAGTAAGTGAATGACAGAAACTCTGAAGAAATTATGGTTCCTTTTTTGATAATTCAAGATTAAAAACTCCAAAAGGAATAGAACAGAAAGGAGAGGATCCTTCAAATCAACATAAACCTTTTTTCAGGATTTCCCTGTATGGAGTTACGAAACAAATCTCTCAAATTGACTATCTAGTGCATTTTCAGCCTGAATTTCCATAAAGTTCATGTCTATATCCTAGTCCTTTCTTCTTGATTTTTTAGGTCTTGGTATAGTACTAGTATACATCCTAAATCTCTATCTTCTCATCCCTAGAACTAAACAATATCATGAATTTTTAAATTGTAATTTTCCTAATTATATAACCCTGATTCCTTTAATTGGAGTATGACTTCAGCGAAGTTGGAGCAGCTGTTTAAGCCTTTAATGGAAGATGAGGAGAACCACACTTCCTTGCATAAGAATCCATTCTGTGATGCCACTAGCAGAAGGGTAATTTTACCAGCATGGATACCAACCAGTGTGTGACACTTGTGAGCCATCACAATATGCTGAAATATATATCGTCCGCAGACTATTGAGTAATTGTTAAACCAGGTAAGCAGACAAAAAGGCTAAGGTATCAAGAACTGGTGTAATGGAAGGTTGTACTCAAGCTGCTGACATCCCTGCAACTGGAGAGCAGCTCACTGGAAGGTGTTCTAAAACTGGAGAGCAGTATACTGGAAGTTTTGGATCAACCAGAGCAAACAGGTCCTTTAATAGCAATATCCAAAGTCTAAGAAGCCTTCTCACAACACACAAGTGTGAGGCATCACTGCTTCTACTCCTTGACCCTGGTGATTAAGCGTGTCTGCTAGAACATTCCTCTAGTTAGAATGGATCTTGCGTACTGTGAAACAGAAATCCTTTGCTTGTAGACACAAGTCACGAAGGTGGAGTTGTTGTTCTTCAATGCTACTGGGTGACTTAGCAACAGGTTGCTTGGACTTCCACTAGATTGAAAAGCATGCGTGAACCACATCCCCAAAGTGTGTTCAGGTAATCCAAGTGTATCAACCATTCTTGGATTCATCTGTGAATGGCTGGATCTCTGGAGCTGGGGTCAAGTGGAATTTTTCTGTAGAGGATATTGTCAATTGGCCACCAGGGCCGATCATCCCATGTTTCCTACTCCACTGAAACCATAAGGAAGAGAAATCATTAGCTGCTTACCAGTGATCTTCTAACAATCCTGGAGCAATCACTTGTGTAGGAACCTGGATAAAATGAGTTCTTCAATGATGAGGGAAGCCTCAGAAAATATTTTAATTGTTAAGCCAGGAGTTTTAGATGGTGCATTCGCAAGTGTGGTATTTCTCTATGTTTGCTGATACGAGTGTTCTGTGTGTTATCAGCATAATCTGGTCCTGTATCTTCTGTTTGGCAATGCAGGTGGGTTACCGAATGAACACGGTTCTTAAATCGTGTCAAATGGTCAACTACCTTGGTCCTGGAGCAATGCCTCCAGGAGGGAGACAGGACAAATTGCTCAAAAATACCAAGAAGCGAGTCTCAATAGAGTAGCCACCAGACAGGTGAGCATGGACCCTCGGGGCAATAGACACTTCGAAGCTCTGGCTTTACTGAAAACAAAAGCCTTGAGGACAAGGAGATAATTCTGTCGGACCGATGGATGGACATCTAGATGTACGTATCCTTCCGGTTCACCGAGCGAGAAATTTTCTTCCTGATGGCAAACCGTACAGTACTTGCTGTCTTCCTGTTGAACAGCAAGGTCTGCTGGTCATCAGGCCCCAGTTAACTTTACCAGAAGAGTTGAATGTACAAACCTGGAGAATAGTCTATAAGACTTTGAGTGTGTTCCTCTCCCTCATGTTGCTTCAGGATCTAAAGGCCCTCTAGTAAGCTGGCTGTAATGTCAGGAAGATCCTTGTCTTCTGTATGAAAAGATTAAATCTGAATAATTCTGTGTTTTGGGAATGTCATGTTCCAGGTCAAAGCAAAGTACAGTATATGATTGTACCCAACCAGAGGTCACATGAGTTGCTTAGTCCGAGCCTGGAAGTGGCTTCCATTGGCAGCAGACTCCAGGCCTGAGAATGATGTACCCTCTGAAACCGAGTCTTCCGTTGGATCCGTAACATTAACAAAACCATATAAAGGAATCGATGTGTTAAGAGACTCGGGCCGATTGGTCACCCTGTGCTTCAGTGACTTCTTCCTCGGCAGGTGTTATACCTAAAAATTTGGTAGTCTTCTTTGAAAATATGCAACAGGCAAAGGGGATACAGCAGTAGCAGCACATACCGATATCTCTTCAGCAGGCACCGCCTCTCTCTCCCTCTGAAAGAGAGGTCATCCAGGAAGAGAGAACCCTTCCTACCCACAAAAAATGTGTATGCAAAGCTCGTACAAGAGTTGCGAGTACCACTAAAGGACAACTCTTGACCCTCACACATCCCTACACAAGACCAAACACAGTGAAAAGGTGTAAAAACACCCATACCTAGAACCCCAACACCTCCTCATGGAGTTGTGTGCCCCAATGTTTTTATGCGCTATGGGACAAATCTCAAGATTCACTTAAGAGGGAAGGTTCCTGGGCCCACATTATCTCTCTCATGTGGAGAGAAACGGTATGGATTATGTGTACGAGACTAGTATCGATCAGATTTCCATGAATTCCTTGCTGACATCTTCTACTTATTTTTCTTCAAAAGCTGCACTGAAGACTCAGTGAAGATGAAGTAGGGGGGAAGGGAGAACTTAAACTTCGCCTTCTCTAGATTCGTCCAGGTTGATGACGACACTTTCATGGTGAAAGAAACCACACCAGCATAACCACATGATACGTTCCTATAGCACCTTCAGGGATCAGCAAATATTGAAAGAAAGGTGAAACACCTCCCCTATACACTCGGCGGTGGCAGAACTCTTCTTCTAAAGGAGCACCAGCAATATCCAAGAAAACTAACTTTCTTAGGTTCCCATTGTTGTCATTGTAAGGCCACATACTTGAGGGATAGTACAGCAACAGACATGCCGCCTGGCAACAGCAAGTACAATATGTTGGATAATGGCAGGTAGCACAGAAAACTGTCTCACATTTACAGTTATCAGGAAAAACCATATCCTTGGCTTCTTCCTTTAATATTCTTCGAACACAACTGTCTGCACCCATTTATTCTATCTCAAATAAAAGCCAAGAATTAAAACAGCCACATGCAAGCGGTGAGAAGTACGTTTGCATTATCCGGTGGTCAAAATCAAAGAGAAGGTTTCTCTACCTGCCCTACCCAGAAACTGCCACCCGCCATGTACTACTACCACCCCTTGTTAAGGTTAAACGCCTGTCCCAGCTTCTTTAAAGTCGTACTCCTATTAAAAGTTGACTCTTGTTAACGTGGGAACAACTCTATCTTCAAGGTCTTTGTGTACTTTCTATTTTTTTTTTTTTAAGACAACATGGCTCTCTGTAGCTTAATTGTTTGTGAACTGAACGCCCAATTCCTTTCAGCCTGGAATCACAGCAATTGTTTAGATTAAATCTCCACTTTCTTCGCAAGAGGATGTCTATGACGGGTACAGAATGATAACCTTGGATGTGTCAGTTTTGTCCTGTGTACTAGTGAATTGTATTTATTCATCAATAGCACAGGGATCTCTCTCATTCCTTCAGGCTCTTACTCCTCTTTCTCATTTTACTTCTACTTCCTAAAGCTTTCTTAATTCAGTACACTATCAGCTTCACATTCCAGTAGGTTGCTAAGGTAAGGAAAAATTCTCGTCTATCTACCAAACCTACCCTTACATCCTAAACAATCCTCCTCATCCTCATCACTGTCCGGTCTCTAATCATTTTTGAAAATCCATTGCTCCGTTTATATTTTCCGATCTAATGTTTTTCTCAAGCCTCTCAAGTTGATCTCTGAAAGGAAATTTTAATGTAAAATATGGATAACCCCCTTATAATTCTATTTCTACACTTCAGGGAAAACCAGGACAAACCAAGTACCAAATAGCAGCTGTTTATCAATGGTCAAGACCTCTCTCTCTCTCTCTTTCATTCATCGAACATTCATTCGTTAACTTTGAAAGTTTAGGAGGAGTTGCAGATTATCAAATATTTTAACCAGACCACTAACCATTCTTAACTATGTGACTGAACTGGAGAATTTGTTAGAAATAAATATAAAGGCTACATATTATATATTTCTTAATAAGCATAAGATCTTATTTAATGAATCACAACTCGTGAAATTCTAACAAAAGGATAACTGACAATGTAGAAGAATCTGAGAAAATCATTTGAACGATGTTACCTATGCTTATTATAATTTTACTGATAGATACCAAGGGGCCATTATCATTGATTAGTTTAACCATGTCTGAATTAATCTTGGAACTTTCATATGACTAACCTGAAGGGTTTGTTTTTAAATAAATATAATAGATATTTCTAACTATAACTTCTTAAAACTTAGCAAGTGGATAAACTCAAATAGTTGAGGATTCTGACAAAATTATTTTTACAATACTGTACTGTAGTTTTGTCAATGATTAACAGACAATCACATAAACGTATTAAATTGTAAGATTTGTTCTGGACTTTTTCCTTGATTAGGTCATGTAGGTTATTTATCATATACCAAAGGGTTACTTAAGTATGACCAATTCAAAGGTGCAACGTTTTATATTTCTAAACTAATAATAAGAGTCATCATTCCAGAAATTCAGCCATTTATTGAAAATGTCCGGTTTTAGGGATGTTGAATAATCACCGACAGGAATGGTCTCAATTCTAACTGCTTCGTCAGCATCTTTTTAATACCTAACAGAATAACAACTTAATCTGTTATACAAAACAACTTTATGGCAATAACCTAGTGTTGAATTTATTGCACTGTAGTATCTTAATTTATAAGTGACTGAATACTAGCAAATCAGTTTACGAGCACTGTATTAGTGGGCATCAAATATTTTCCTCCGTATGTGCATTTTTTTAAAGAAAAGTATTCACGAGAATAGCACGAAATTAGTCATGCATTGCCCATACACCACACGCACAGTGTTCATGCGATTTTTTTTTAAATTTTGTGCCATTTTAAAGAAAAGGCAAAAGCAGTCATCTCTAGATAGGTCCCTAATCAAAATTGAATGTAAGTGTGAAAACAAGACAACCAAGTCTACATACTGTAAAGCATAAAGTGATTCAGTTAGTTACGGTGAACATTGTTCAAGAAAAACTTGATATTTTGCCAGAAATGCTCCTTGAGGGAGGTTCTCCTTCCAGTCAGTAACCCCTCCTCCTCCTCCTCTTTTCTTTTCCTCATGCCAGTTATGGCACTCCTCAAAGGTGAAATGGGAGTTAATTTTTCAATACTTCTTTTTAAAAAGTGAACCATTAATTTCTATTCATTTCTGATGTTAGGTACCGTATTGAAATTTGTTCACTACATTCTATTACAAACCTTTCAAAATGAGTGTATATGTATATTTATTGACTTGTGGAATGAATCCAGCAAATTTCCATTATTTGCTATGAGAAAAATTGTTTTAGAATACAAGCATCTTAGGTTACGAGCTTTAACGTTCTTTTCATACTGATAAGATGTATATGCATGAATGATAGATCAAAGGTTGTTACAAGAAGTTTAGATTGTAAGATAGTTAGGAGAAAGGTGAATGTCCAGGTTTAGAGGAAATCTAAGCCTCATATTTATCGATTTATTAAGATTTTTACCTCTAATTGGAAAGGGTGGAAGATGTATAATTATGAAGATGCTTATGTTCAAACAACCCTTAAGTTTGATTTACCTGAAAGAGATTTTTAGTTCATTAAATAGAGCATGAGCCGATAGTTCATTTCTCTTCGAAGGCTACTTTTTCACTCACTTGTTTCTTTCTTTTTCGTTTCCCCTAAAAATATTGCGATGTCTAGGACCTGAATAGGGAGATTTTTTTAAACCATGTCTGAGCAAGAAAGGACGGCCTGATAAACCCAATGGAATTATGTAAGGATGATTCTTTTGGAGTGGCTGTAATTAGACATAAACTGGGACTGGCGGACAGAATGTGTATGGGGAACTTAACTACAGTATCATATTCCTCTTAATACCTACAAGACCAAGACCAGAAACTCATACTATAAGTCAACTTAAACTTCCTTCATATATTTTGAGAGAAAACTTAATTTGTTTTATTTGGTTGTACAAAACTATTTCTAAGAAAATAATTTTGATGCTCTTCTACATCATCACCATAATTTGCTGATTTGTACGGTGGCATTAACAGTATTTAATAAACTTGACAGTTGACCATATTCCTGATAGTTCTGCTGTGAAAACAGTTGTACTTTCAGATAGCAAGACCTCATTTGTTTCATTTGATTACACTAGAACAGTTTCTACTTCATAGGAAAATTTATAAAAAAATATTCTACAACAAATGGAAATGTTTAGTCAAAAATTCCACATCATATGGAGATTTGAAGCCAACCATAAATTTTGTTGCATAGGCTTTTATATTGTAATATGCTGTATATTTTTCATGATGTTCTGGGGGGAGGGGGGGCAGAGGGCACACTATCAACTTGTCAGACACACTCATGTGAAATGGAAAAATCTAAGTAACAAAGACCCTTTAGTATAAGCAATGCTTGCGCATTACAGATGTCCCATATATACAGTACAGTATTGTATCAATAATTTCATATTATCTATAACCTTACTCAAGCTGGATTTCACCTTTTAAAGTCAACTCAAGATATTCTTCTGCAAAATGTATATTTCTAAAAAGGTAGGGTATTAAAAAAATATAAAAATATCTATAAATTAAGAGGCTATGGGAGGAAGGAGAATTAATGTAATGTTTTCACTCTAATTAAGCAACCACTTCACTCACCTTAGCAGCTGTTTGGCACTCGGTTTGCCTACCCTTAACCAAGTACGTGGGAATTGGACATGTTCAAAAATTATATTTGTAAATTGTATGGGTACTGAAATTTCTACAATACCAAAGAGAATCCTGAAAGTTTGGAGACATACTGCTGCAGCAACAATACAAAATAGACAATTCCAAAGGCTAAACATTTTCCTGTCTAGTGCAAAATGTCAAATCATAAAAAACTGATAACCGCACAACGTGAACACTTGTATTTAAGTCACGAAAAAACAGAATTACTCTTGAGTTTGAAATATAAACAGCCTATTGTCTTCCGACAGGTTTTACCTAAGTAGCCAAAGAGGAAAAATATCTCACAAAACTTTTACATCATAATGTCAATTTAAGAAAACACGTCTCTTTACAAGAGAAAAAATAAGAAACATCAATAAACAATTAAAAATATAAAACAGCTTTGGTGATTCTTCAGAAACTACATAAATAATCTGTCTTTATCAAAAGTTTTAAAAATGTCTACCTAAACTAAGTTTTATGAGGCACAAGGTCAGGTCTGTGTACAAAAGTGCTTATTAAATACATGGGCAATACTGTATTTATAAATAAACAAAATGTATTTGTAATTTATTATAATACCCATAACTTCATCACCTGTTGTATCACTTCCAGCAATATCCATTCACACATAAATTACAAATACAACAAAAATATATCAAAATATGGCATTTATCTATTCCACTTAAATACAAGTTTCTGCCCAATGCTCAAACTTTGTGTGTGATCGTCTTTTATTTTCTTGCAACTTTCAGGACTAGTTGTATTATGTGGGTCCGGCCTGGCCAGATCCAACCATAATAACTTTGGTCCGTGCGTAGCACAAAACACACAATGTTTTCCCTCACTTCAAGTGTGGACTATCTTGTGCTTGATAATCTGGATAGCTCATTCATTACCTATGTACTGTATATCTGCATAAAAAAAAAAGTTCAGTATACACATGATAATGAACTTAAAAGTTGCTGTCTGCTTCTGAAAAAAACAAATTGTACAACCTCAATAGAAAAAAATATATATACTTGGGAAAGCAGCATACAGTACTCTAAATATATTGTATCAATTATATCAATTTCCCCACTAGGTTTTGGCAGTTGAAGGGATTATCTCTTTTAAAGAGTCTGTTTGTACTACCACACATCAATGTGAAAAAACTATCTGCATTCATTAAATAATCCTAAATATGATACTGTATACACTGCAGTGATTACAAATATTTACACCAGCATTGCACCTCACTTATTCAACAATTGGTCTTTTTGATCTAAAAGCTGTTTAGCAAAATAATAATCCAGACAAATTTAATAATTATGTTTACTATACAGTATCAAAACACCATGCTCTTCAACATGATTTTGGGCTCACAACCATAAGAGTTTATGAGTAGCTACAGTACATTATAACTCTTGAAAGTTTCCTTGTATCACATCAGGGGTTTGCTAGGAAGGATCCCATAATAATCTGTCCTTGAGGATATTCCCGCTAGCTCCCTGACTGACAGTTACTGTCAGTCATCTGCCGATTCATCTTCCTGGCTAGAGAAGGGCCACTGTCAAACTGACGACACATGACTAACATTGGTAGGAACGAGAAGGTAGCCACCCTCCATAGCACCTTCAGCAGAATTTTCCGGCTGATTTTCACCGTTAGCCTCCAAGTTAGTGCGCTGACGACAAGTAGAGGCAATAGGCGATGCATCATTCTGAAAGTAGACCAGAGTAGAGGTTTCTCTATGAACATACGTAATATGAATGGCGTTATGATAAAGTACTTCCTTCCTCATTACATATATCTTACAATGATAACACCAGTCCAAGTTCACAGCAATAAATCTTTAAATAGAACCGTACTTAATTCATAGTTATAGAGTAACATGTTCTTGTACCTCTATAAATATAGAGTAACATGTTCTTGTACTCTCTATAAATACAGTATTACATTAAATCTTTACATTATCTGGAGTCAGAAAACAAAATTTTGCACATAAATCAATTGTGCTTTTTTACTGTTTACCACAACTTTTTAAAATCACCAGTAGACACAACACCATAAGCTTTTACTAGAATAACCTACGTCTAGATTATCAAACCAATATCCTTATATTTCATAGCATAAATCTACAACATACCAAAAATCTTTATTTTAAGAAAATGCTATTCACTAAAGTGATAACATGCAATAATAATTTCCAAGTAATTACAAAAACAACAAACTTATTCAGCTAAAATCTATCGGAGATTACACTAAATTCCTCATGTGAAAAATACTACCCTTACTATACTTCATGAAGTAATAAAACATTCTATACCTTTAAATTGTATGGCCACAACACTTACATTACAAAAATTCATATTAATCAATGAATTTCCTTTAACTGTAGTACGGTTACCAATATTCTTTATAAACTGTTGCTAAACTTTTTTTTTTTTTTCACACAGTAACCCTCAAGATTCAAAGTATGATCTGTTCTTCATTTCTCTACCATAACTTTTTCATTTTTAGTCCTGATTATAAAGATAGGAAATTGTTACGCAGCCAACAACAAGGCACTGGTGGCATCTCAATAAAAAGGGATTTTAATATTCTAAGTGAGACGCTACATGCAAAATAGCAAAGGGATAAAGATTTTTTGTAACAATCTCTGCTGCATGTCAATAAAAAGGCCTAAATAATATGATAAAGTGCCACAAAATCACTTACTTTAAAAAGATTCAGCTCTCCTTAAATTCTTCTTCATAATCACTGGAGAAACAGTATTACAGTATTTCAATTAATCTCATCTTGCTTAACCCTTTTACCCCCAAAGGACGTACTGGTACGTTTCACAAAAGCCATCCCTTTACCCCCATGGACGTACCGGTACGTCCTGCAAAAAAATGCTATAAACATTTTTTTTTTCATATTTTTGATAATTTTTTGAGAAAATTTAGGCATTTTCCAAGAGAATGAGACCAACCTGACCTCTCTATGACAAAAATTAAGGCTTTTAGAGCAATTTAAAAAAAATATACTGCAAAATGTGCTGGGAAAAAAATAACCCCCTGGGGGTTAAGGGTTGGAAATTTCCAAATAGCCTGGGGGTAAAAGGGTAACCTTCCCAAAGATATTTCTTATATAAAAAGTAAAAAAGAATTCTCTCTCTCTTCCTTATATCCTATCCCCCTAGAGGAAGCTATTGATCCTGCAATGCCATCTATGAATTGGCATTTGGCACTATAATACATGCTAACATGGGTACGCCAGAAACCTGATAACTTCGTCGTGAGTTATGAGCAGATCACCAAGTCTTTACGGTACGACTTTTGTAGGTATTGTGACAGCAAGTTTTATCATATAGTTTCCAAATATTCTATATCCAGGGCGTAGGCTTACCGGAATTCAGATTCTTACCAAATGTAATCATAATCCGAAAAAGAACGGGTCTGGAACTTGTACTTCTAACCAAGCATGCATGCTCAACTTCTGTGTGCAATAAACAATAATATGGTATATCATATAAAATCTCTCTTGCCAGACGTATTAGTAAGTTACATTCTGAAAATGTTTTTTGAATCTGTGGACAAAATGTTTTATTCTAATGCACCTTGTTTGGCTCATGTTACAGCAGATGTAGACTATAACGATAGGGTCAAAGTTTTTAGTAAAGACACCTACTTTCCAGGATCCTCTTTTGAAAGGAATAGTGGTATGAAAGTAGGGACTAGAAGCTCCAAAGAGGTTACAGCAAATTTTGACTTACAAGATTTTAATGCAGACGCCTTTGCTAATCATTAAAATAACTGATAATTCTGGCAATTCTGAAACATATGAATGATGACATTTCTTAGAATCGATAAGAATATAGCAAAAATAACCTAAGTGACAAACGAATCAGGGGACGAATCACTTCTTATGTTTTTGCTGAAAACAATTGTCAAGATGATTCCAGAGAAAATGAATCAAGTTAGTACAGTAATGACTTAGCTTACTCTGCAATGTCTGCTCAGCTAATGGATTTGCCTTGATCTGAATGTAACCCTCTATTTTTCAATATCTAAATTTATAGTTTATAAAGTACTGGCCCAAATTTTGGGGAAAATCTACTTCTGAATGGTCTTGCTTGTTATTAGAGTTCCAATCGTAACCCAGAGGGTTGTCAATTTATAAAAGAGGGCAATTGCCTACTCTAACCATTTCACCCCAACAATCTAATTTACTAGAAATTAAGGGATTTTGACGAAGGAAAAATCTATTTCTGGGGAGAGACCTGTGACGCCCAGTGAAAAGGGTCCTTCTTTACACTTTTCTGATATAAATCTTCCAAATATACCAGAGAAAGATAAAAGCATGGAATGCAGAGCTTACTACCCTCGCGCGAGCACCTTGTGGGCGTCGTGTATACATCAGGGGCGTGTGAAAACCACTATTCACAGGCTGTCTTCCATTTAGATAATTCCTTCATCAAAGGGAAGGGCCGTAACAGAGGCCCTAGAAACCACACTTGGACCACGCCACCGACACCTAACACGAGCGCCCTCTAGGACATCCTTCTGTTTTGGACTTGCTCGCTTAGTTGTTTTGTTTGTGCTCTTGGTGTTTTTTCCCGTGTTTGGCGTTAATTCATCATGACTGACGCTGCTACTTCACCTTTACCAATGTTAAGTACCATAGTGGGAGGCCTTTATTCAATTCAAGATATAAAGCTTGGTTAACCCGAGATGTTAGCTATGGTAGAAAATGTGGGTAATTTAGTGGAAATTCTGCCTTTTCTGATTCTATAGTCGGAGGTTTACCTTCTTTTATTAAAGAGAAGTTTGCTGATCATCCTAACTTTAATAAGATCTAGATTTCTTAACTTTAGATCAAACCATTAGTGATGGCGAGAAAAATATTGATATGACGTATATTCACAAAGATTCAAGAAATCTCCTCAAGTTTGCAAATGGAAAAAAGAATACCAATTTAAGTGCCTTGGTTTTCGGCAGAGAATGGATCCTAAAGTTTTCACAAGAGAAATTACTCCAATCACTATGTGGTTACATCTATTGGGATAAAAGTACTTTTTTACTCAGATGACTGGCTCACTTTAAATTCCTCTCTGAAAAAAAGATTCAAGCTGCTCAGGATGTTGAAAAAATTTAGGGATTCTAGTCGATCGACAAGTCCTATCTGATTTCAACTCAGAAGATCCCATATTTGGGATGATGATTTTTTGGACTTTTCTGTTGGAGAAAGAAGTCCAAACATTTGTGGATTTCTAGAAAGAATTTGAAGTGAACATAAAACGTCATGTCCTTCTGAATGAGTGAACATAAAACGTCATGTCCTTCTGAATGAGTGAACATAAAACGTCATGTCCTTCTGAACGAGTGGTCTCTTCACTCATTAGTAATTTGGGAAATTTGTAATTGGTGGAGGATGCGCAACATAAACTTGTTTGCTACTCATCTTAATATGAAGTGAGAGGTGTTCTGCTCCCAGGTACTAGAGCCTTTAGCTCGGAGAGTGGCTGCCATGCTACAAGACTGGTCAGATCTACATTTGTATACTTTTCCTCCAATCTCAATGATATGGTCAGTAATAAACAAGTTTCAAACAGCAGGATGACTCTAATAGCTCGTTATTAGCCCTGAAAGAGGTTTATGGATCTATGGCCTCTGTTATCAGGAGTCTCAAGAGGGTTGTTTGTGAAGATAAATCTTCTCAAACATTCCCTAATGCAAGTAACACACCAAAACCTTCATTTCCTTCAGCTAACCATATGAACTATCCACTGTATCCTTAGATAGAAAGTTTTCACATCCTTCTAGAATGTTTACTTTACCTTCCAAAAGACCATCTACCAATAATCTACTGTATACCAAAGCTAGTGGCATGACCTTGGCTGGTGCAAATCTAAAAGTATTTCAGTAATAAAAACTATTTTGGATTACTGTTTATTTCTACATTTCCTTGTTTATGATGATAAATTCTCTATTTCAGCGATTTAAGGGTTGTGGTGGCCAATGTGGTAACATCCCTGACTGGTGAAAGCAGAACTGGGATTTGAGTCCCGCTCAAACTCGTTAGTCTCTTTGGTCTCTGAAACCTCACCATAATTGAGAGAGCCTATAGGTATATCTGCTGAGTTATCAGGAGCAATTGCTTGGGTATCCTTGGTCCTAGCTTAGGTGGAGAGGGGCTTGGCACTGGTATGTATATATGGCCAGTCTCTTGGGCATGGTCCTGCTTGATAGGGCAATGTCACTATCCCTTGCCTCTGCCATTCATTAGTGGCCTTTATACCTTTAAATAGGTCAATGCTTAATACACTGCTGAAGCATGATGGGTTATGTTTCTTCCCTTCAAATATTATTGTGGATGTGCTTAGATCTTTCAATATTGAGAAACCCCTTCATTAGGTTGGTTCATTGGAAATTAGATGTGCTCTTCCAATATCAAAAGGTCAAGGTTATGAACCCTTGAAAAAGTTAGCCTTAAAAGGTCTTACAGCAAAGACGCTCTTCCTTACGGCTTTGACATCGGCAAAACGTATTAGCGAGTTGCTGGATATTTCTATGCATATGGGATTTTCTGGGGATAAAATGGTTTCATCTCTTCTATGGTGAAGAATAATTACAAGGCAAAACGTTTACCTCATCCTTTCCCTATTCCCTCATTAACCTGGGAAATGAATGGAGACTGAAGAAAGGTCTTTATGTCCAATTAAATCATCAAATATGGGGCCCCGAGACTATATAATAAGCTCCCACGAAACATTCGAATGATTGAAGACATTAAGGCTTTCGAGAGGAAATTGAAGACTTTCTTGTTTCAACAGTCATACAACAGTGACGATTTAACAGTAAATGAACAATACGCGATATGAAACGTTAAATATTCTGAAAGAACAAGGTAAAACAACAGTAGAGGTCCTGTAGAGAGTGGGGTTCCCCTGCTGCATGGGACCGGAAAAGCAGCCATCAAAGTAAAGTAAGTAAAGTATTCACATAAAAAAGAATATATTAGAGGGAGCATTTCCTATCAATTTTGTGGAAATAAAATGCCCAGTTGACCTCTCTCCAAGAATGCCATGCGATTGATGTGGTAATGTCCCTGACTGGTGAATGCCAAACTCGTTAGTTCATTTGGTCGCTGCAACCTCACCATCCTTGTGAGCTAAGGATGGGAGGTTTGGAGGAGCCTATAGGTCTATCTGCTGAGTCATCAGCAGCCACTCCCTGGCCCTCCTTGGTCCTAGCTTGGGTGCTGATCATACGTATATATGGCCAGTCTCTAGGGCAATGTCACTGTCCCTTGCCACTACCATTCGTGAGCGGTCTTTAAACCTGTAAACTTGGTGTAAAGCATATGCAGAAGAGGTGCTGCTACTTCTCTTAATTTCATTAAAAAATAATAATTGGAAAAGGTGTTAGCAGCAGCTGCAAGGCATACGAAACCACTTTTCTCCTAACATGACTTGAAGGAGGCCTGGTTTGCTTATGAAGACTGTTGGACTAGGTCCTATGGTAGCAAGAGGTGATATACTAATTCAAAGGGTTTTTTTTATTTTGATAATATAATCTAGTTTAGTAATAGTTACAGGTTAAAGAGATTATACAGGTTGTTTTTGAAGCCTTATAGGAGGGTTATTTGATGTTTCAAAATTGAGTCAAGCTGTATTTAAAAGTGATTCAGCTTTAAGATAAGTTATATTTGGACTCTTTTCCATCACATGCCCAACTACATAAGTGTTGGAGTCAGCATGATAACAATTAGGTATGATTCATAAAAACACAATTTTATAAAAAAATATAATTTTTATGCTTATATTTAGTGGTCATTTATTCCCCCATCAACTCCACACATCTTGCTGATGTCAAGAGATTTATTAGTTAAAAAGGGATTTTGATGAAGGGAAAATCTATTTCTGGGCGAGGAACCTGTGTCGCCCAGTGAAGTGCTCCTCTGGGACCATTTCTAAGGCATAGTTATTGCTGAATATACCAGAGAAAAAAGGATGCATGGAATGCCAGGAATAAACCTAGCTCGCTCACTCTTTGAGTGTCGGTATAGAAAACCAATTAGACCTCTCCTTTATCAACATCCCCCGGAACAACGAGGTGCCGTCCTACACCCGTCTGCTGCCTCCTGCTACGACTATCCCTCTCCACCCCTACATCTCCCCACCCCCTTACTTCATTCCTCAACAGCACCAGCGTTGGTCAGACGTGTAATGCTGATTCATAAACAAATAACTTCCAAGAAAGTCAGGACGCAGTAACTTCGAGAAAGATAAGTATGACAACTACCAGTTAAGCAATGAAATATTTTTTCACAAAGTATTGAAGGAAAGACTAGGAAATTTTGAAATTAGTACCATAAGAAATTGGGGCATACAGTATTGCCAAGCACTGGGGCCCGTGAGGCCATTCAGCATTCAGCTGTAAACAGGTGTTGAAGAGATACTGCAAAGACCTTAACCCTTGTACCCCCAGGCTATTTGGAAATTTCCAACCCTTAACCCCCAGGGGGTTATTTTTTTCCCCAGCACATTTTGCAGTATATTTTTTTTAATTGTTCTAACAGCCTTAATTTTTGTCATAGAGAGGTCAGGTTGGTCTCATTCTCTTGGAAAATGCCTGAATTTTCTCAAAAAATTATCAAAAATATGAAAAAAAATATTTTTATAGCATTTTTTTGCAAGGACGTACCGGTACGTCCATGGGGGTAAAGGGATGGCTTTTGTGAAACGTACCAGTACGTCCTTTGGGGGTAAAAGGGTTAATGGGGCGCAACTCAGACCACTGTTATTTTGGGGTTACTTCAAACTCCTACTTCTTTTTTATTTCTCGATGGATTTCGTATAATTAAAACAGTTTTGAAAGAGAATCTTATATTCTAAAAGGTGGACCTGGGAAAGTGTAATACCCATTTTTCTTTTATTCATGTGTTATTTTATCAAAGTATGGTAAGAACTTTTAATGGCAGCCATTTTTCATACGGAAGTTTTCCATTTTTTTTCTTGAATTAGAATGTACAGATTGTAGCCTATAAAACTCTGTATCTTTCCATGTTTGAATGAAAAAAGGTCAATATTGAAATAGTAGCAGGAAACTTTCTCCCAAAAATTTTACATTTTGAGAAAATGGGTTTCAAATTGTTCTTAGTAGATTGGTTGAACATACTTCAGTATGCATAAGTATGAGTGTTTAGAGGTAATTTTACTCAACACTGGGGATCACAAGGGTATAATCATCATATTTCAGGGTTGTTTACTAGGCAGTGGTGAGCCCCTTCCCTCAAAACTTATATATGCTTTATGTACCACATGCCCACACGAGTAAGACAGTGCTAGCATCATATATTCTTGTCTGCATATTTTCTGGGCAAATTTTAAGCTTTAGGATTATTTAGTTAAGATTTCTGACACTTCTTGCATCATTCAGTATAACTATAATATAAGAATTGTAAATATATCAACAAGCAGACAAAGAAATACAATGAATAAAGCTTAGAGAAACGCAGACAGCGTTTATTCACAACATCGAAAGAAGAGAGTTACATTCTCTTTCAGCTTTAATCAGAGAAAATCATGCTCTTGATGGTTATGGGAGACTACCATAAATATCCTTCCATCAAATTCTTCAAGAAAAAGTAATTAAATGGATACCCTGGTCAGAAAAAAAGTTGGTAAGGAACCGGATGCGCTTACATAAATATAAGAAATGGAAGTTTTTGCCATAGAACAAATGTTTTTTTTTGCCATAAAACAAATTGGTTTTTTTTTTTGCCATAAAACAAATTGTTTTCATTAAATTACTATTTGAAACATGAAATATGGCCGTTCTCCGAGCCAAAATCCAATAATCTGAATACCCAAAATTCCAAGCAGAGGTCAGAGTAAAGCACTGTAGGTCAGAGGAATGCCAACAGTGAAAAACCCGAGGTGCACTAATGGCACTAAACCTGTTTGGGATGTTTATTTGTTTATAAAAGGGATTTTGACAAAGGAAAAATCCCTTTTCTGGGTCGACCTGTGGCGGCCGGTGAAAAGAGTCCTTCTAATATACCTTTTCTGATAAAACCTTCCAATTATACCAGAGAAAGATAAAAGCATGGAATGCTGAGGTTACAACCCTCGCGCGAGCACCTTTTGGGTGTCGTGTATAAAGCAAAGGCGCGTGAAATCCACTATTCACAGGTTGTCTTCCATTTAGTTAATTCCTTCGTCAAAGGGATGGGCCGATACAAAGGCCCTAGCCAACCTACCAGAGCCACGCCACCCACGCCCCGACGCGAGCGCCATCTGAACAACATCCTTCTTTTTGGACTGCGACATTGTGGGAAATTTTTGTGGTGCTCTCGGCTTTTTTCACACTCGTGTATTTATTTCGTCATGTCCGAAGCTCCATCTTCACAATCTATTTCTGGGCTATACCTGTGTCGCTCCGTGAAATGCTCCTTATAGCAGCATTTCTAAGGTATAAATACTGCTAGATATACTAGAGAGAAAGTTGCATGGAATGCCAGGCATATACCCAGCTCGCTCACCCTTATAGGGTGTCGGTATAGAAACTGGGGCGTGTTAAAACCACTACCAGAGGTCCCTTACCAATTAGTCCTCTCCTTCCTCAATATCCCCCGATACTACGAGGTGCCGTTCTACATCCGACTACTGCCCGCTACTACTGTAATACTGTTCAATTAGTTCATTATGCATTTTGCAAAAGATTTTTCATAATTCTGAAAATCCTTTACATTCAGATCTTCTAGGACAGAACCATCCTGTTTGTAATACTAGGTATGCAGTTAATTATAGTAGTCAGGCCTTCTCCATCGTGAGACTCGATACTAGACAGTATTCTAGAATTTTTATTCCAGCTGTGACCAAGTAGTAGAACGATCTTCCTAATTGGGTAGTTGAATTGGTAAAACTTCAAAAGTTCAAACTTGCAGCAAATGTTTTTGTATTGAACGGGCTGACATATCTCTTTTAATAGTTTATATATGGAAGATCTATCTTATGTTGTTGCTATACCTGTGTCGCTCCGTGAAATGCTCCTTATAGCAGCATTTCTAAGGTATAAATACTGCTAGATATACTAGAGAGAAAGTTGCATGGAATGCCAGGCATATACCCAGCTCGCTCACCCTTATAGGGTGTCGGTATAGAAACTGGGGCGTGTTAAAACCACTACCAGAGGTCCCTTACCAATTAGTCCTCTCCTTCCTCAATATCCCCCGATACTACGAGGTGCCGTTCTACATCCGACTACTGCCCGCTACTACTGTAATACTGTTCAATTAGTTCATTATGCATTTTGCAAAAGATTTTTCATAATTCTGAAAATCCTTTACATTCAGATCTTCTAGGACAGAACCATCCTGTTTGTAATACTAGGTATGCAGTTAATTATAGTAGTCAGGCCTTCTCCATCGTGAGACTCGATACTAGACAGTATTCTAGAATTTTTATTCCAGCTGTGACCAAGTAGTAGAACGATCTTCCTAATTGGGTAGTTGAATTGGTAAAACTTCAAAAGTTCAAACTTGCAGCAAATGTTTTTGTATTGAACGGGCTGACATATCTCTTTTAATAGTTTATATATGGAAGATCTATCGTATGTTGTTGCTTTTCTGAATATATTTCATTTTAATTGTTTATTACTTCTCTTGTAGATTATTTACTGTATTTCCTTTCCACACAGAGCTGTTTTTCCCTGTTAGAGCCCTCAGGCTTATAGCATCCTGCTTTTCCAATTAGGATTGTAGCTTAGCTAGTAATAGTAATAATAATAATAATAATAATAATAATAATATGTTATTTTTATTAATAAAATAAATTTTTGAATATACTTACCCGATAATCATGTAGCTGTCAACTCCGTTGCCCGACAGAATTCTATGGAGGGATACGCCAGCTATCACAATACTAGAAGGGGGTGTATTAACCAGCGCCACCTGTGGCCAGGTACTCAAGTACTTCTTGTTGACACCTCCTCAATTATTCCTCGGTCCACTGGTTCTCTATGGGGAGGAAGGGAGGGTCGATTAAATCATGATTATCGGGTAAGTATATTCAAAAATTTATTTTATTAATAAAAATAACATTTTTCAATATTAAACTTACCCGATAATCATGTAGCTGATTCACACCCAGGGGGGTGGGTGAAAACCAGTGTACAAGATTAAAGGATAGCTAAGTATCCCATATTTCATATAATCAGTTATCCACAATAACAATGAAATAATAAGTACCTGGTAAGGAAGTCGACTTGAACCGTTACTCTGCCTTTAATAAGGTCGTCTTCCTTACTGAGCGCAGCGTTCCTCTTGGGAGGCTGAATCAACTCAAAGGTGCTAAAGTATACAGGGCTGCAACCCCTACTAAAGGACCTCATCACAACCTTTAACCTTGGCGCTTCTCAAGAAAGAATTGACCACCCGCCAAATCAACAAGGATGTGGAAGGCTTCTTAGCCGACCGTACAACCCATAAAAAGTATTCAAGAGAAAGGTTAAAAAGTTATGGGATTATGGGAATGTAGTGGCTGAGCCCTCGCCTACTACTGCATTCGTTGCTACGAATAGACCCAGGGTGTAGCAGTACTCGTAAAGAGACTGGACATCTTTGAGATAGAATGATGCGAACACAGACTTGTTTCTCCAATAGGTTGCATCCATAACACTCTGCAGAGAACGGTTCTGTTTGAAGGCCACTGAAGTAGCCACAGCTCTCACTTCATGTGTCCTTACCTTCAGCAAAGCAAGGTCTTCTTCCTTCAGATGAGAATTTGCTTCTCTAATCAGAAGCCTGATGTAGTAAGAAACTGAGTTCTTAGACATTGGTAGAGAAGGCTTCTTGATAGCACACCATAAGGCTTCTGATTGTCCTCGTAATGGTTTTGACCTTTAGATAGTACTTAAGAGCTCTAACTGGGCAAAGTACTCTCTCCAGTTCGTTCCCCACCATGTTGGACAGGCTTGGGATCTCGAACGACTTAGGCCAAGGACGGGAAGGAAGCTCGTTTTTAGCCAAAAAACCGAGCTGTAAGGAACATGTAGCCGTTTCAGATGTGAAACCTATGTTCCTGCTGAAGGCGTGGATCTCACTTACTCTTTTACCTGTTGCTAAGCACACGAGGAAAAGAGTTTTTAAATGTGAGGTCCTTAAAAGAGGCTGATTGGAGCGGTTCAAATCCTGATGACATTAGGAACCTTAGGACCACGTCTAGATTCCAGCCTGGAGTGGACAACCGACGTTCCTTTGAGGTCTCAAAAGACCTAAGGAGGTCCTGTAGATCTTTGTTGGAGGAAAGATCCAAGCCTCTGTGGCGGAAAACCGCTGCCAACAAACTTCTGTAACCCTTGATCGTAGGAGCTGATAGGGAGCTTACGTTCCTTAGATGTAACAGGAAGTCAGCAATCTGGGTTACATTGGTACTGGTTGAGGAAAACTGCATTGGCCTTGCACCAGCTACGGAAGACTTCCCATAAAGACTGAAAGACTCTGAGAGTGGATGTCGTCCTTGCTCTGGCAATCGCTCTGGCTGCCTCCTTCGAAAAGCCTCTAGCTCTTGAGAGTCTTTCGATAGTCTGAAGGCAGTCAGACGAAGAGCGTGGAGGTTGGGAGTACCTTCTTTACGTGAGGTTGACGCAGAAGGTCCACTCTAGGAGGAAGAGTCCTGGGAACGTCGACCAGCCATTGCAGTACCTCAGTGAAACATTCTCTCGCGGGCCAGAGGGGATCAACCAACGTCAGCCGTGTCCCTTTGTGAGAGGCGAGCTTCTGAAGTACCCTGTTGACAATCTTGAACGGCGGGAATGCATACAGGTTGAGATGGGACCAATCCAGCAGAAAGGCATCCACGCGAACTGCTGCTGGGTCTGGAATCGGAGAACAATACAAGAGGAGCCTCTTGGTCATCGAGGTAGCGAATAGATCTATGGTTGGCTGATCCCACAGGGCCCAAAGTCTGCTGCAAACATTCTTGTGAAGGGTCCACTCTGTGGGGAAGACCTGACCCTTCCGGCTGAGGCGATCTGCCATGACATTCATATCGCCCTGAATGAGCCTCGTTACCAGCGTGAGCTTTCGATCTTTTGACCAAATGAGGAGGTCCCTTGCGATCTCGAACAACTTCCTCGAATGAGTCCCTCCCTGCTTGGAGATGTAAGCCAAGGCTGTGGTGTAGTCGGAGTTCACCTCCACCACCTTGTTAAGCTGGAGGGACTTGAAGTTTATCAAGGCCAAATGAACTGCCAACAACTCCTTGCAATAGATGTGAAGTGTCCTTTGCTCCTGATTCCATGTTCCCGAGCATTCCTGTCCGTCCAGTGTCGCACCCCAGCCCGTGTCCGATGCGTCCGAGAAGAGACGGTGGTCGGAGGACTGAACAGCCAATGGTAGACCTTCCTTGAGAAGAATGCTGTTCTTCCACCACGTAGAGTAGACCTCATCTCTTCGGAAACAGGAACTGAGCCCGTCTCTAGCGTCATGTCCTTTATCCAGTGAGCAGCCAGATGATACTGAAGGGGGCGGAGGTGGAGTCTCCCTAACTCGATGAACAGGGCCAGCGATGAAAGTGTCCCTGTTAGACTCATCCACTGCCTGACTAAGCATCGGTTCCTTCTCAGCATGCTCTGGATGCATTCTAGGGCTTGGAAGATCCTTGGGGCCGACGGACAAGTCCGAAAAGCTCGACTCTGAAGATCCATACCCAAGGAGACAATGGTCTGGGATGGAACGACCTGAGACTCCTCAAAATTGACCAGGAGGCCCAGTTCCTTGGTCAGATCCATAGTCCATTTGAAAATCTCCAGACAGCGACGACTTGAGGGAGCTCTTAAAAGCCAGTCGTCTGACGGAGCCGGACACAAGATCATGATACTGCTGCACAGTCTGTAAACTGTCAATCATGGGCAAGCGAGGAAGTACAGTGACAACCCGAATCTGTCTAGACTGTCTGGGTCGTACAGACAACTCCTTAACGGGTTGCTGAGGTTGCCCACTGCGTCACAACAAGTCCCTTCTGTTGGTTGTTGAACGTCTTCCCCGTGACACATTGACTCCGTAAACAAAAAATCCTCTAACAAGGACTAAGCTTGGACTGCATGTCATGCAACACAGCTCAAGGTCTATGGGAGCAGGTGTGGTAACAGACGGGATTAGCGGCTGAAGTGTAACCATTACCTTCCCTGTAAACATGTTATGCTTAAATAAAAGTCCATAAGAGGTTATGCAGCTAAAGGCTCCCTCCAAATGACAGAGTTTTCAAGGGAATATCAGAAGGAGGGAGAAAAGAACTTTCTCATCTACAGGGACCTTATCCTAGAAAAGCTAAGTTCTCTGAGTGAGGGTTCACTGGTGCAAAGCAGCAGACTAGAAGGCAACGTTATGAAACTGCTTGACAGTCTAGTGAGTTGGCAACAACCCAAGATGTGTTGAGAAGCATGCGGTAAGGTATGCAGAGCATGATGTATGCAGAGTATGCTGTATGCAGAGCATGCTGAATGCAGAGCATGCTGTATGCAGAGCATGTTGTATGCAGAGCATGCTGAATGCAGAGCATGTAGGAAGTAGAGCCTGCTGTAAGCAGAGCCTGTTGAAAGGAAAGCAGAGCGTGTGCATGGCGTTTAACATTTCTCAGAAATTCCATGACCAGTGCTAGAGTGCTTAATGCATGCTTGCATGGGGTTTAAACCATGGTATGCTGAACAGCAGAGTCAGAATGAGCTGGAACAACAACAGAGGTTTCCTCAACTTGAGGGAAAACCTGAGGTTCAGACTGCATAGGCTGAACAACAGACGGAGCAGAAGGCAGGTGCAAGGGTGAAGGAGGTTGACTCCTAGCAAGAGTTGCACCCAAGGATTGTACCAGCTAAGCGGAGGACGGAGGCGGAGTAGTCCGTTCCTGTTCCTGAGAGATGAGTGGAGCATGAGAAGGTTGAGGCTGCGCAGAACAAGGTAAAGTTCTAGCAAGCTGAGGCTCCTGAGGCGCAAGTGCATGGTGTAGATGAGCTTGCCTAGATGAGGGTTGAACTCGGTGCAGCGCTGGTTGAGCAGACAGACTCACGGAGGGGAGAGGTTGTTGTACCCCAACCGAGAGTTGCACCACTGGAGGAGCAGCAAGGGGAGGAGGAGGAAGAGTGTAACTCTCCTGATCCCAAAGCAAGGGTTGCCTAAAGAAGGCTGAGGCTGAACAACACTGTGAACAGCAAACTCCGAAAGTGGTTCAACATCGTACGCCTGGCAGATGGAGCTGCGACTGGGTGCAGCGAGTGCAGGCGGGTGCAGCACAGGCTGAACGGGTGCAGGAGGTTGGTGCACCACCGGTGCAGGCGGGTGCAGCATAGGCTGAACGGGTGCAGGAGGTTGGTGCACCACCGGTGCAGGCGGGTGCAGCACAGGCTGAACGGGTGCAGGAGGTTGGTGCACCACCGGTGCAGGCGGGTGCAGCACAGGCTGAACGGGTGCAGGAGGTTGGTGCACCACAGGTG
Organism: Palaemon carinicauda; assembly: GCF_036898095.1. Classification (NCBI taxonomy): domain Eukaryota; kingdom Metazoa; phylum Arthropoda; class Malacostraca; order Decapoda; family Palaemonidae; genus Palaemon; species Palaemon carinicauda. The sequence continues at coordinate 1,892,822 of NC_090739.1, read as the reverse complement.
CAGGAGGTGCAACACTCTCAGCACGACACTCACGCATCAAGTCCGAAAGCTGTGCTTGCATGGACTGTAGTAGAGTCCACAACATCATACGCCTGGCAGATGGTACTGTGATCAGGCGGAGCGAGTGTAGGAGGAGGGAGTGTAGGCGGAGGCGGTGGAGCAACACTCTCAGCCCGACACTCACTCATCAAGTCCGAAAGCTGTGCTTGCATGGACTGTAGTAGAGTTCACAACATCGTACGCCTGGCAGATGGTGCTGCGACCAGGCGGAGCAGGTGCAGGCTGGGCGAGCACAGGCGGAGCAGGTGCAGGCTGGGCGAGCACAGGTGCAGCGAGAACAGGTGGAGGGAGTGCAGGCGGTGCAACACTCTCAGCCCGACACTCACGCATCAAGACCGAAAGTTGTGACTGTATGGACTGCAGTAGAGTTAACTTGGGGTCGGCAGACACTAAGTTCTGCTGAGGTAAAGCCTTAACAGCAGAGATCTGTTGTGGCAGAACCTTACTCCTCTTAGTCGGAGTGTAATCAACTGATGACTTAGGAGAGTCAGAGCTAACCCAACGACTGCATTCGGGTTGTGAACTTTAACTTCGTACGTCTGGCATAGGTCTGGACTTAACGTTTAAGAAGTCTAGAGACCTGAGACCAGCGTTACTCTTTATTTTCTCCCCTAATCTCTTCTGCAGACGAGCAAAATAAGGGCTCAATCGTCTGCGGGTGGGAGTGACGGTCTCGGTAAGACACGCCCACAACCACCGAGAATACTTCTGTGCGCCGATCAAGGCCTGCTGAACCCTTATGCCCTTCGACATTGCTTCTCCCCTGGGCTTGGGAGCTTGCAAGAGGTCCCGGACTGGGAGGACGACTGGCGCGCACAAAAGTACCCTCACGCACTAATCACTTATCACTTTGATTTCTGTTTGCACTTATTTCACTGAACTCGAAACTTAAGTGGTTTGTACCTGAAATACGCAATTCTATCCTTTCTCAAAGTTAGTAATTGCGAAAACAGAATTACAATGTAACAGAAAAATCTAATGAAAGATAAATCAGTGGTTGGAAAGAGACTAAACACTAGATCACTCTAGAAACGTTTAGTTTCTTCCCCTAAAGAGACTAGGGAGAAGAGCAAAAATCGATAATGACGTTACTCGTACGCCTGGCAGGCTTGAATGAAACGTTTATCCTCTTTCTCCCTCCGTCTCTATCTCTCTCTCTCTCTCTCTCTCTCTCTCTCTCTTGCTTAGAACCTGAGAGAAGAGCCCAATCATATATATCGTTAAAACATATTATTGTTAAAGGAAAAAAATGAAAAGTTCCTTTATTAGGATCAAAACCATTAAGTTAAGAAAGAATGAACAAAACGCTAGACACGGTTACTCTTACTGCAACGTGAAACCGTGAACATTCTTTCTCTATCGTAACGATAGAGTGCAAGTTGAACGTTCTGAACGTCAACAACTGCAGAGACAAAACAAAATGTTAGTTCAGCTTTGAAAAAAGTACGAGACTGTCAAAGAAAATCTTTCAAACTCTGTGGCGGAAATAGCATAATATGTTAACAGGTAAAACCGAAATGACGGGCTCAAAGTTTATTAACTTCGGTAAAAGACCGCCTACTATTAGGAAGGTCGAATATAAACAAATATAAAAATTAATTTTAATGAGTTTATAATAAAAGGAAGTTAATCGAAGAGGCCTATAAGAGGCGGAGAGATATAAAATAAATCTATAACTTTGTTAAGCAAAATTAAGAAAGAGAGTCTATACTCTCTTAGACACCAACACTTCCGTCTAAGGGAAGGGTCGGCCATTGAAAGGTGAACGAGAGTTCATACTCTCTCGTCACCAAAATTAATCAAATTATTCCAAAAGCTAACTAAGCTAATATAGAAGTTTTCCAGTAAAGCGACAGCCGAAATCAAAGAGAAATACTTCACCAAAGTCGTGAAAATACTCCAAGAACATAAGCGTATCCCAGAACGTCTTGCCGGAAGCACGACAGAGGAATAATTGAGGAGGTGTCAACAAGAAGTACTTGAGTACCTGGCCACAGGTGGCGCTGGTTAATACACCCCCTTCTAGTATTGTGATAGCTGGCGTATCCCTCCATAGAATTCTGTCGGGCAACGGAGTTGACAGCTACATGATTATCGGGTAAGTTTAATATTGAAAAAATATGTTACAAGGTTCACTATTTAACCATTTTAAATGTAAAACCATCTCTAACTGGGGCAGAACTAAAAAGTATCTAGAACATAGTCAAGTTCTATCGTAAATTTCTTATATGGATAAAATCTTCATCAGCATAGAAATTTGGAGTTAAACATTTTTTATTGCTTATCCTCATTCTTCTTAAAAAGAATTATTTGCACTAGGATCGTTACTAACATTCTAAGATGTTTGCTTAAGTATTCAAGATTTCTTTAGTATTCACGACTCTGTTTCCATTGTGTAATGCAGCATGTCTCAGACATTTAGAATATGACCTAGTGATTATTTTAATTTTCATAATATAATGTAATTGGTCGTATTTTTTTATATTACTGTCAAGAAATAATTTCTTTGAATAATTCTTAGCTAAATTTTGCAAATAACCTATGGTATTCAGGTTTAAGTAAACTAATTTCAAAGGTTAGTACTAAAAGTTTAGACTTATTTTCAAATTTTTGCTTATTAAATCTAGTATGGGTAATAAATCTCCTACATACAGTAGATTTGAGAATAAAGCCATCAGAAGAAAATTGGGAGTTAAATGGCATGACAGGATTAGGAATGAAACTATGAGAGAGATTACTTGAGTGCTATATGTGGACGAGATCATTACGAGAGGTAGATGGAGATGGTTTGGGCATACTCTTTGCACTCTCCAAGAGAGATTGGTTCACTAAACGTTCATCTGGGCTCCACAAGGCACTAGAAGAGTTGGAAGACCCAGTCCTACATGGCTGAGGACGATGAAGCACTAAGTAGGAGATGAGTGGAGAAGTATTGAATACAAAGCTCAAGATAGAGACGACTGGCAAAATCTAACCAAGGCCTTTTGCATCAATAGGTGTAGGAGGAAATGATGATAATAATGACATACGGTATGCTTTGTCTTTAAATCTATGATTTTAGATAATTTTTCTGATTGCCAAGGTACATTATACTGTACAGCAACTGCTTTTGCTTTTGGAAGTACTTGGGAGAGCTATCACCTGCACTGGTAAAAAATGTTTGTGACATCAAAATTTCCTTATACAGTAATATAAATAAGGTTATACATTTTTCTTCATGCAATTCATCGGAATGCCAAGAGAACGTGTAATATTTATAGGAGGTCGCTATGACAGTCTTTCCTTCTATCTTACCTGCGGTAGGAAGGTTTTACTAATTTCATTAGATATAGAAAGCTTAAACCCTGTGCCATTTGTGCTGCTTGTGGTCAAAGAGGGTACACTAAGGTACACTATTCTATGTATCTTATTTCTCTTCCTCACTGGGTTATTTTCCTTTTTGGAGCCCTTGGGCTTATAGCATGCTTATTTTCCAACTAAGGTTGTAGCTTAGCTAGTAATAATAATGATATTATATCCTTGTGTACTCCAATCCTCCCTTGTCCAGGAAACCAACACATTTTCCAAGTTAGCTAAACTATTCAGCAAAGGAATTTTAATCCTAAAATAATTTTTATACTCAACTGATGTTCATATATATATGCCCCCCCCCCCCCCCTCCTCCTCCTTAATTGACTGGTGATGCCTAAAGGATAGGGGTTTAATTTCAATTTTGAGACTGAAAAAAACAGAGGCTATGGGATATCCAAAACCAGGTTATTGCCATTAACAGCCAGATTGTTGTTGTACCTTATTGGAAACATCTCTGTCTTGCAATCGGTTTGACGTGAGTTAGCGACCCACTCAAGCTCAATAATTTCTAGTAGTGTCTGCAATTACATCATTGTGAGATAGGGATGGGGAACTTGGGGGAGCCTATAGGTTTACTTGCCGATTCATCAGCAGCCATTGCCTGGCCCTACCTAGTCCTAGCTCAATGGAGAGGGGGCTTGTGTGCTGATCATATGTATATGTATGGTCAGTCTCTAAGGCAATGTCCTGTCACTTGCCTCTGCAATTCATAAGCACCCTTTAAACCTTTAATTGCCTAAGCCTGTTAGAATAAAATAAAATAAAACAAAAACAGGACAATTATAGTTTTAGGGTAACGTCAATACAAAATCAGACTTCAAGAGAGAAGCATTATGAACATCAGCCGAGCGTAAAATTAATTCATTTTAACATAAAGATTTTGTTTTTGGTGTTCAGCATATTCACGTGTTTATGCAGTTTCAAATACTATACTAAAATTTCAACAACCATACTGTACGGTAAAAACATAGTTTTACATTTAACAGTACGCATCTATGATCTTCATGACTATCAAAATAATACTTCAAGATTTAATATCCTAAAACTATCGACATAACTATTTTTTTTTCTAAAATATGTAGCTGAGGTTGCTGTTCAATCCTGATTAATTCTTTCATTACAAATCAAGTCTTTACAGTTCTTAGTGAAACGATGAACCTTTCTCCACAAGTGTATCGCAGGTATGACAAGGGCCACACAAATATTGTAACGAGATTGAATACCAAATATTCATCAAATATAATACTCAAACTAATTGTAATACTGTCAAATGAAAATCACTCCTTTACTTTCTTGAAATATACCCTATTTCTAACTTCTGCGACTAGGCCCTGGCCTTAAAATCCTTATTAGATGGTTCTTCACAAACTTTAAAAGCTATCTTTCAAAAGGATTCTTATCAAAATTTATTATCTGTAAAAATAATTCAAAGTACCTTACAACTTGAGAGCTATCAAGATCTCTACCAAATTAAATGCTTTCATCCTTACAGAAACTTATTTTCTTAAGAAAGATATACAGTACGCAGCTTCCAGAAGACCACAGGACATTTATTAAAAAATAATTCTATTGTAAAGAAAGCACTATGCCAGTGTCTTTCAAACAATATATTCAAAACCTTTTCTTTATACGATGAGAGATTCGACAGTAACTACTCTATTTATATCCAAAGTCAACCATTTATAATAAAGATATGGGAGACATTTTGGCATAAGAAGGGTGAACCATCCTTGTATTGCTGAAATCAATAGTCTCGAGAATCTCCCCCAAAAGAGCAGTCTAAACTAAATGGCAACTGGCAATACTGTACTGTGCTATCAAACCATAACTACTCAAAACTCAGTCTCTTTTCTTGATATTAATTCCCCTTTATCTAGTCAGTAAAAAGGGTAAACCATCCTTGTATTGCTGAAATCAAGTCTCTTGAGAATCTCCCCAAAAAAGCAGTCTAAACTAAATGGCAATTGGCAATACTGTACTGTGCTATCAAACCATATCTACTCAAAACTCAGTCTCTTTTCTTGATATTAATTCCCCTTTATCTAGTCAGTAAAAAACTTTCAAGCTTAAACTAAACCTAAAATGTATAAAGTGGGGAGGCTTCTTATACCAAGTAATTTCCTTAAATGAAATCAAGAAAAGGATATTTTTGAGTTGATTTAATTTAGCTATGGAAGTTTTAATCTACAAAATATAATCAATAATGGAGTTCTAAGAATTTATACCACTCAATGAAAGCTATTTCAAAAAAGAAACTTACCTTCACAATGGGTCAAAGAAAATGAATAATCAATAACAGCAGCAGGAAAATCTACAACGGAAATATTATAATAATGAAAAAAAAAATGGTCTGCAAATCAAGATAATTCTACAATACATAACTAAGGTTTTAGTCACTTTGAAAAATGCATAACTAGGCTCGAAGGTTAATCTGCATTCAAATGAGAAGCGAGAGAACCCAGGGGCTCAAATTGAACAAGGTATGCGGAGTAATGCACAAGGGTATTTCTCAACCTCCTGTGCTTTCGCTATCTTATTTTGATAATGCACTTTGCAGAAATTAAGCCACACATCTCTCATGAAAAGTACTTACACGAATCCATAATCAGACCTGACCATTCCATATCTCTATCAGAATATCTTGATATATCTGGCGATAAGACAGATATTCTCCTCAACCTCCCCTAAAAATAGAAAATGGGATCGGCTTGAAGACCTGAAATGTCAAGGGGTCAGGCATACACGAGGAAATGCCTAACGCAAACTACGAGAGGATGCAAGATCAGCTGCCCTTCTGCTTGGCTTTTGCTTGTGTGGTTATAAATATCTTAACGTACACATGTAATATACTTTACCAAACATGTAAGAACCAGGACTGGCGTATCATTGTCAACTTAAGCGTAAATCTTTAAGCTAATGGGTACAATGCATGTTAAAAAATTCTGAGGAGCAAAACAGTTTCTTGGTCATTAGTTCACTTTCAGCTCTTTTATCAGTCGTAGAATAGCTGTTCTTTTATCAGTAAAAATTTAAATATATCAGTACAGCCATAACAGACATCTCATTTACTGCCTAAATAACAAATATACAAGGTTAATAATGTAAGCATTAATAAAATGCACACTCGCCTCATACTGTACATGAAAACAATGGTGCAAGCAGCAGTTAAATACTGACCATGCATCAAATAAAAACAAATCAAGCATAAATTAAGTAAAAAAAAATAAACTACTGTGTCAGGAAAAACTCCAAAATGGCACACTAAACAAATAAAAGGTTAAATTAATAAAAGAAAGTAAACGGATAAAACAAGATAACACGGTTTCCCAACTCTTTGCTTACTTCAAACGACAGCTTGTCCAAAGCTAGACGTCAGCCAAGATGTTTGTGCCTGCCGTCTGCTATGTAGTATCAAATGCAAAAAAACCACTTACTTATCTCAATGAGTCTGAATCTTAGTGCATACTACATACATACTGCACTAAACCAAACAAATTATATCAACAATATGTAGAAAATTATAATCTCAAAAGAAGTCAAAACAATACCAAAAAGTGATTTCATAACAAAATATAGGAGTTTTAAAAAACCTTAAAATAAAGTTACAGGATAAATAAATGGCATGCTGTTATTTGCAGCATTATCATCATGCTTTGTTATGAAAAACAAATTCTACAAGGTTACAGCAAACACATTAGTATGCAACACCACACTGTATGCTACTATGAATACTACAGGGAAAAAAAATACAAAGCCAGCGAGGATGATATAACCACATGTTCCCATTTCTTATAGTTTTCCTGATTTACACAAAACCTATCAATGTTGATAAATAAATTTCATTCCACTAGATCCAGTCCAGAAGCAAAACTATGCTTCATACATCAATTTTTGTTAACCCAAAATTTTTCCAATAAAAATCTAATAAAAAAAATTATATAAAATTTATTATTTCAATAATTACTGAACATTCATGATGTTCTGTTTTAAAAGCACAGCTTTAACTCAAAAATTAGGGGAATAGTACAGCACTGTAGGGGATTTGTATGCCAAGCCCTCCCATATCTTGGAAACCACTGCTACTATACACAGGCCCTGATGTGTGCCATGATGAAAATATCTAAAGTCACTTTGTCCCCACTAATTGTGGGGAGAAAGGCAGGATTGAATGAACCGTGCAAGTATTGAAACGATGGATTTCATCTTTAAAATATTGTTAAAAGTTACCAATTTCACTAGGTCACCAAGGAGTATTACCAGGAGAATTATGTTTTACATTTCTTGCTGTCATATTGAACATTTTACATTGTCTTAGAAGTATTAGGTTCAATAAAGGCTGGGATGGATTGGTCAAGCTGGAGAAGATGCAAGGGCCATCATATAATACTGTACTTTACTTCAGATTTACGTACAGTATGTTATCCGAGTACTGTAATACTCTTGTATTCTATCGAACAGAGAACGGAAAATTGTTGGCAAGGTCTATGCTCTTCTGCCAAGAGGGGGAAATTTGATTTCAGAACAGCTTCAATCACCACCACAAGTTAAGCATCAACTGTCTGAGTCGACTAACTAGCAAAAGCCACTTGATTTACTCTTGAAGCAGCAGAAATAAGTTTTTACTATATATGGTCCTCTTATAGATGTTCTACACCTGGAGAAGATTCAACAAGAAAAAGAATCTTCCTTCAATAAATGTTCATTCTCCTCTAATTCACCTCTAGATTTCAGGGATCTAGTGGTGCGAGACTCGGAAAACCCACGTCTTAGGCAGGACAAGTGCACAATCTACATGCACTTAAAAGCACATGACACAATGGATGTGCAATCCGCTCAAGATTCAGAGGGTGATTAATAGAGGAGTTATTAACATAAAATTCAAAAGCACTATACAGTATGTGCAAAAATTTAGAGCCACTATTGGTGCGATTTCAAGGGCCCATTGGTGAGTTCCTCACGCAAGTCAGAGGTGCTAATGGCACATGTTTCTTCTTCCTCTGATTTATAAAAATTGGCACAAGAATATGAGACACATGAAAATTATTGGTGCTCTGTGAAGAAGTGCAATCTATGTAGTGATAACCCCAAACATTGTAATGAATGAATGAATGGTTGGTAATTGTCTGGCATCATAGCATCAATGGTCATTGATGCTAATTGCAGTACGCTTAATAAACAATTAATAACTTAAAATAAAAAGTTAATAAATAACTTAACAATGAAACATTTAACATTTAATATATCATTCAAAACTGAGTAAGAAGGCCAGCTTTCAATACGAACTTAAAAATGCCACTGGCATTATAAACAATGTCTCTGATATCCTCAAGACTTAAACATTCAATAAGTAAATGCTCAACAGTCAGAGGAACTAAGCAATCATCACAAATATTGTAAAGCGCTGAAGCACAGCATTCGCATGATAAACACAAAGAAGTGCAAGTGCTCTCGGCACTAGCTGTTATCTCTTTGTATCATGTAATGCGAAGCCTATTTTCATTAGCGAGGTACCTTTGAGAAATGAAATTTGGCCCATATCATGGCACGAGGATCATAGACACTTTGCTGATCCAGAGGGGAGAGCTTTAAACACACGCGTCTCCTAAGTATAAGAAGCACCTACCAGCCTTGAAATTTCACTTAAATGATTCAGAAATTACACGAGGTGCTGAAGCACTTCTGGACATCACTAAAGAATGACCTACCTGAGCATTGGAAAAATAATTTACTCCTTGAGAAGTAGAAATTGGCCCTGACATAAAAATTTTATTGATTGCTATCAGCTTACACTAGCCTAGCTTCTGGACAGCCCAAATAATTCTCAAAACTGTCCTAAACTATTCAGGTATACTGTACTCTTTTCCTCAATAGGTGATGCATATTTCATGCTTGTAAAATTTAGATGCATATAAAATCATATTTCAAAAGACATACTGTACCCTGAATGTTTAGTTAAAAAGTTAATGGAATCACAGTTTATCAAGAGCCTGATAAAACACAAAAAAAAAATTTCTGTACTTAAATAGACTTTTACTCTTAGCCTTATAAAGCAAGAATGAGTTTTTTTCAACATGGCTGTCACCATTGGCCACGAATAGCAGTAAAAGTTTCCGAGATGGGGAGGCTAAGCATATAAATCCACTGCTAATCCTCTAATATTTTGGTTTGTCAAGAAAAGTTGTGCTTTCAAAGCTAATGGCACAAGAAATATTGAGTAAGATTACTTGAAAAAATAACATTTCTATTTACAAAAATTACTTCAATATGACATAGATTCATTAAACCTACTTTGTATACATGAAAGTAAAATTTTCCTTTGTGATTTTAAACTCTTCAGATTACTTGCATAGGAAAAATCATAAGTTTTTAAAGTAATTTGTATTTTTAACTACACAAAGTTAGGAAACTTTTGAAGTAATTTGTATTATTCCTAGCTTATAAACCTTAGTCCTTTATGTAGGGAATATGTTTTCAGCGCGAGGTGGAACGGCTGTTAAAATAGTTTAACGAGGTAGTTAAACGAAAGGCGGAGAGTGAAGGCGAGAAGTCCAGCCCCAAATGTCAAAAGCTCTTCCCTTATGACTTTTCAGCTCAGGACTGAGGGTGGTTGAGCTAGGAAAAATACATATGACTTTAAAAGTTTGTAATTTGTTCCTACGGAAAATACAAACCATGATCCTTTAAGTAGGGAAGCTCACTAACCAGAGGGTCGGAAGACCACCACGATCAAACTGACTGGTTCTTTTTCTTCCCTGGAAATGTTAATTTACCTGGTCCCATACGAGAGTGAGAGAAATTACTCCAGCAACCTCCTATCTGTCTATCATTGGGATGAATAGTCTAATGGAATGGCCTATCCAGGAAGATTGGTACATGGTCAAAGGAGGAATCCCTTTCCCTGAAGGGGATAGCAGTCTGGAATAATATACCTGGAGTATGATAATCAACAGTTTAGCATATATTCCACCATCTTCCCCCTCGATTAGGGAGGATGGGGAAGAACTTCTCTAGGTTTTAAAGAATGGAGCTTAGGAGTGTAGTTTACAGCATCAAGTCAGATCCAGTGAGTAACATTTCAACAGCAAAAGGATTAGAGGAGAAGAGCCAGTCAATCTGCCTTCATTCCAGACTTAAATCTATACATTACCATAGACAAGATGCATGGGAGCTGGGCTTGCTACACAACTTTTGAGGAGCCACCACAAGACCAAGTGTTAAGGCACCAAGGGACTTATGGGTACTCCTGTAGAGTAAAGACTGTGAAAGTGGTCTGGTGCATACACACCCCAACCTTTAACACCTAGCCAACTGCAAGATTCCTCTTGAAGGCAAGGGTGGGGCCTAATCCCTGACTTTGCGAGTTTCAGTCCTAGCTGGTAATTCAACCTTCTAAATAGTTGAGGTAAATGCATAACAAACTGACTCACAAATTCAGAAAGAAATTGCATTCCCAGACATGTCTTTCTTAGTACTCCCAGTGCTAAGGAGATGCCAACACTCAAGTCTGAGGTGTTGGGTTTTCTTTAGATAGTACCACAGAGCCCTCATGGGACTCTAAAACATCTCCTCTCCATGCCACCCGATGCCTCAAGTAGAAAGGGCATTAAGCAGAGCTCAAACCCAGGATCATGCCCCACCAGGTTCCGAGTTTTGGCCATGAGACCTGGTACTAAACTAAGGGAGCTCCTCTCACCTCTCAGTGTAGGAGGATAAGGAAGAGAAACCATGTAACTTACCTAACCTCTTTGCTGATACTAAAGCAGCAGAGACAGTCAAGAGAGTCGGAACCTTGACTAACCGCCCTCTCAACAGCTCAGACGGGTACAAGTGAGAGTGTTGTTGAGAACGTGGGATATATCACCCTCCAAGACCTGAGGCCCCGAGATCAGAAAAACTGCTTGAAGCTCCTCACAACCATAGACAACTCCTATGAGGAAGAAAGGTCTATTTCCTTCTATCCCATGCTCAAGGCTGAGGGGTAGCCCTGACAGTAGTGACTGAGAGGAGCTTCTCTCGACAAGGGAAGATATCACAGGAGTCACCGACACTGGGGAAACACTCACCACATCCTTCACCACATGTGCCACCAAGGGAGACACTGGTACTCGGGCAGCCTATCTTAGATCAACTAATGGTCAGTGGCATGCACAATCGAAGAAGAGCCTTCAGCCTCTAATGGGGAGCGGAGAACACTGGGGGGAACCCTACACGCCGAAAAGCCCACTGACATAGCTCTAAGGGATCCTTGCTCCTACAGCATACTCCTGGTGACCAAGCAAGGAGCGTAAGCACAGGAGCGGCATTAGCAGAATCGCTCCATGATCAGAAGGAAGAAGCAAAGTTCTACTCCTCCCCCTCAGAGCATACGCCCATCACCGTATAGGAAGTCATGATCTACACATGGGAAAGATTGCGAACAATTGTGCCTCTAGCAAGAGGCACACAGAGAGTGTGGATCTACTGCCATTAAAATAAAAATTTGATATAAAGTCCATCCTTTCTAGAATGTACGAATTTCTTGCATCAGAATCTCAGCAATTCACTTCCAGAAAGAAAAAGAAAATGAAATGTTCAATTAGTGGGGCAACAGTACAGAAGTCTGCATTCGTTGCGGCTGAAAACACGTGAGAGGCTTTTGACAGGTGGGGAACTCCTCCTCCTCACTCAACAACCTAGTTAAACAATTTCAATGGCCATCCACCGTGCGCTGAAAACATACTCCCTACTCAAAAAACAATGGTTTGTACTATGCGTAATAACAAATGTTTTACTCCATTCAGCTATAGCACCAACAAACTTTCAAGGAAAACAATTTTCATTATCATTCAAGGTTTTTTTAAGGTCACAAGATTTGTATTCAAGGTGGTAACAAAAATCTTGTTAAAAGCTCTCTTAGGTAGTATAAGCCTTCCTTATACTTTCCATAAAAGATACCTGTGATTTATAGAAAATTAACATGTGTATATTTCTATTATACACAAATAACCTTAACTTCCTTTGAACACATGTAAATTGCTATACAGTATTAATTGTATAGTATTTATATCCCTATTATTCTCAAATTTTTAATCAGTTTTTTATGATGATAAAGGCTATCCTTTTGTAAATGCATATCACTGCTGGACAATGTTTCATGTCATTTCAATGAATCTCCTCTCACTTGGAGCCGAGAGCTTCGACCTCTAAAAATAAATAAATTTATAAAGCTCTTCCTATCCATAAGATTGCTGCCTTACGTAGCATTTTCAAGCTGTGTCCGGGCATCACATAAGCAGGTGGCTTCCCTTGTTCTCGTCTCTCATTTCCAAATGGTCATATGTGAAGCCTAAAATTGCCCTGAGCAATTATTTTTGTCTTGCAGTGCCTCCTGGCTAGTACAGTGGAACATGTTTGCTTTGCATTCGCGTGGTGGCAGATCGATCCCAGCCCGAGAACGTGAGTTTAAGCTATTTACTGGGGAGGTCACTGCTGTGCTCGGGCACTACAGTGGGGGGTTGGGCTAGCCCGGGTGACGTTCTGGCGAGCATCTATCCTGATGAAACTGGAACTGAAACCAGACACCTTTAACCTTTGTATCTCTGGCTCTAAAATGTCTCCCAGAAAAATTTTCATATTCTATTCTTACACTAAGTACATTTGTACAAAGCATGCTCTATGGATGATAGGTATGATAAGTGTATGGATAATACTGAACTTGCGATGCAATTACATCTTGATTTTACAGAATCACACTGTAAGGACACTGAAGCTAAGCATAGGAAAAGATGAGAACTAATTCCTCAAGTGCTGAGAGGTCTAGCGACGTTTCCAATACACTTGAAGCGGCATGTTTAGCTTCAGATGCGAGTGGTAGCATACCCTGACTTGGACTTCAATCAGTTGGTGGATAAATAAACGAGAGGAGAGGTAGCCTCCAGATTCAGGTATATTTAGGGTCGATTAGGTCTCTGTCTGAGAACTTGAAGGAGAGAATAACATGAGAGGAAATTCATATAACAAAAGGAATTGAAGGTCAAGATGTATTTTTTCCGTGTCTCTCAGGCACCTGATGACGAAAATGTACCTAGTTGTATTCCACCAATCAGACATATGTTTATAGAAATTTTTAGTTAGCCCTCTTCAGAGGATGTTACCATAGGCTTAAGCAATCTAAAATGCATTAGCCCCAACATCACCTAAATGAAGCCCATTGCCGTGCTCCCCTCCAAACCTGGCCTCAGGTTCAGGACCTAGATCGTACCATGCTAACCATGCCATCGAAAGCCCTAACCCAAAGACGGCTTTAACCCCCCTTTCTGAGATGACCACTAAACATGATGCATCAGCAACAAGCCCTGTGCCCTCCAGGATTTATTTTCATGTGTTGGCCATGCAGTATTCTAGAAGTTTTATTCCAACTATGACCAAGTTGTGGAATGATCTTCCTAATCGGGTACTTGAATCGGTAGAACTTCAAAAGTTCAAACTTGCAGCAAATGTTTTCATGTTGAACAAGCTGACTTAAGCTTTTTTTACAGTCTATATATGAAATATATATTTTGATGATGATACTGTTTTCAAAATACTTTAATTGTTCATTATTTCTCATATCATTTATTTATTTCCTTTCCTGACTGGGCTATTTTTCCCTGTTGGAGCCCTTGGGCTTATAGCATTTTGCTTCTCCAACTAGGGTTGTAGCTTAGCTAGTGATAATAATAAAAATAATGAGCTTTCTTTACCAGGACCTTTGTTAGTTGAAAAACTGGTAGAAGTAACAACGGACATCTATTTTGTGGATGTTAATGTTAAGGTGTACTGCAGCCACCACTTATGCACTTGCCACCGTCAATAACGCTGTCACTTCCCCATCTGTGGTAACCAGAACTACTGTATATCCATTTTGGATGCCTCTTATCTCTTTAACTCTCCAAAAGAAGTTAAAATAACCAAGTTAATAAAGTAGGGCAAAGGGAACTGAGTCAAAGAAAATGTCCCTACTTATATATTACAGGCCCCTCTGATGGTCCAGCACTTTGCTGCAGTAGAGGGGCTTGAGTGTCTCAATGATGGGCTGGGCAATGGCGGTGGGGTAGTTTATCCACCCTGGCAGGCTCAACCATATCGCTAAGACCAGTTCTGAGAGACCAGACCGAGACTGGACCCCTATAGGCCTTCTCCTTTAATTAAGATAGGCAAAGGCTAGGAGAAGGAAAACTCCAAAATCAAACCAAACAAGACCCCAACGGCGGAGCTTCCCAGCGCCGGCGGAAGAGGGCAATGCCTGTCGGGCAGGCAACAAGGAGGGCCTTGACATAACAAGAACCCGGCAGCCCAATGCAACCAACATCTGAGAAGCCGCCTGTCTCATATGTCTTGAGCCGCGGTGAAAACGGTGTGGGCCAAGTGTGTGTGCGTGGCCGTTGCAAAGCCACGACCACCCAAAACAATATACCCAGCTACTGGCATTCTGTCGTTTCCTCCACCCTTCTTCATCTCACAAAAGAGTAGGACTTAACAGCCACATCAGGCATAAGCACCCACCCATAGATAGGAGGCTGATGGCTAATGACAGAACCCAATGCTTGGACACGAGTGGGCGCCGACGACGACGATATATTACAGGGTTGAGTAGGTTGACTCCCCATTTATTCTACTCTTGAACAAGATAGTAGAAAAACACTCACCGTATGAGGTGAGGGAGTGCTGGAAAGAGTGAATGCCAAGTCAGGTTCCCTCTCTATTCTTATAGGATGAAGGTCCCCATCACATCAAGGAGAATAGTAGGGTGCCAAACAGATAAAACTACTTTTTTTTCGATGACCCCAGTAGTAGCAAATTGTCCAAGTACAACAGGGCCCTTATCTCTAACAGATGTAGCAACCTTGCCATCAGAGCCATGACACTAGTGAAGACCCATCGAGCTGTACTTAAACAGAAGATAAGCAACTTGAACTGGAGTACCCTGCCTCCATAAGCAATGCTTAGAAACTTACTCGAATCTGGATGCAGGTGCATATAAAAATAAGTTTCCCATATGTCTACCAAAAATCACCAATTGTTCCTCTGCACTGCCGCCAGAACTGTGGAAGAGGCTTCCAGCGATAACTTCGTTATTGAGAGGAAGGTAACAATTGGAACACCCTACCAACGACATTTATCAAAAATGAAAAGTATCTGTTAAAGACATTAGTCACCTTGGTGACTGACACAGGTCTAAGATGAGAGGAATCACCCCAAGTGACTACCATCTAAACACACCTTGTAGAGGACACCAAGGTCTACCTCCAAATGCATCACATGTGGTACTAACCTTGGAAAGAATGGTTAAGGCGGCATTTGAGTCAGGGGTTTCAACATCAAGGTAGGGAAGGTATGTTTTAGGCCTCAAACTCGACACCATTTATGGAAAACAACTGAGGCTAGGAGCCCAACTTGGGTGGTAATAAAGCTAATGTATCATGGATATAGCACGGCCCTACACCAATATCCTCCAGAGGGCAAAGTAAATGTTTGTACGGTCTTGCTTTGAATGTCCAATTGAAAAGAAAACATGATATATTGATCATTAGAGGCATGATGGCTGATTGGTAAAAAAATCCTTCTGACCACAAGAGCCCTGCCCTAAACTTTGTTAGGCAAAACCTGCTATTCTCCTCCTTACTTGACCTCAATGATGTCTGAATTAAGCTGTTCATTTGTTTCATTTTCTCATTAAAATCCTGGCATACTGTACTGCCACTTAGGACACTTCCATTCCTGAGAGGACAAATTACAGCTCATTCGTAAAATACACTCACTGTTCCGGCTGTACTGCTAGATACAATGAGCCTCATGGCACTGGAGGGACAAGTCTCAATTCTCTTTCTACTCAGCATCCAAATCCTAGCTACGTGACTCCACATAATCAAGACAGACTTTTATCCCCTGCATAGTACTACCCCAACACTCATCAACTTTTCCTCTAAAGAGCATGCATTGACTCACAAAACTATACACTTAGTGTTTGGTTCAATAATCCTCTTAAAATGTTTAAGATGAGCAAAATTGGTTTTGATTATGAATTTGGGAGAGACACTGCAAAGCCAAAGGAACAACTACTATACTCAATGCACTACAAAAAGCCATGAAATGAAGAAGTGCTCGGAGCACTTTAGGTCGCCCCGTGTGACCCATTGGAAGAGAAAGACCAGAACAAGGATATCAGAGGGCAGCCGCATTCTTAGCTGCCCACCAAGCAAGGTTGGGGAGCATTGAATAGGGTACCAATCGTACAAATGGGGAGATCTGTCAAAAGAATTTGTACTCAAATTTAGGAAGGAAGGCTGTTGCCACCTATCAGATAACAGCAATAAACTTTTGTGGATTTCATCTGAATAATTCAGAAAGAGCATAAGATGAGTTCATGTTACACTGTTACTGTATATAAATACGAGTGAAGACCAATCAGCAGTTCAAACTACATGGTTAAAGAAAACTGAAAGACTTAAAAAGAGAACTGCTTTCCTTTGGAAAGTGCTGGGGTCACTCTTTCACAATCATAATAAATAACAACTGTGGAAAACTTAAAATAATAGCTGGTATACTGCACAGCTTCTTCCAAATTTTTGATAAAAGTATCAAGCATTTTATAATTATTAAAATCTCCAACAAGGTTATTTTAGGAGTTTTAAAGCCAACATTCAAGAAAAATTCAAGTAATAGTACTGTATCATACATTTTACTGATATATCTCTAACTCCTAGGAAATAAATTTTCTGCCAATAACATTCATAGAAGCTTTCAAGAAATCTCACAGCTTCAGATACCAGGTTGTGGTGGCCAATGTGGTAACGTCCCTGACTGGTGATTGCCAGACTGGGGTTCGAGTCCTGCTCAAACGCGTTAGTTTCTTTGGTTGCTGCAACCTCACCATCCTTGTGAGCTAAGGATGGAGAGTTTAGGGGAGCCTATAGGTCTACCTGGTGGGTCATCAGCAACCATTGCCCGGCCTCCCTGGTCCTAGCTTGGATGGAGAGAGGGCTTGGGCACTGATCATATGGATATATGGTCAGTCTCAAGGCATTGTCCTGCTTGATATGGCAATGTCACTGTCCCTTACCTCTGCCATTCATGAGCGGCCTTTAAACATATCATAACTGAATTTGAAATGGTAAGGCTTATAGAAAACCACATGAAGTGGCCCTGCAATTAACAAGTATTTATGTGATTTTATCATCAAGCTAATCGCAAAAGGGGTTAACTGCGGAGACTTCAGAATTCCCATCCATGTTGCCCTCATATTGAAACTCGACAAAGAGCCAGTGACAAAAGTGTTGTATGCAATGAAGGTATTGAACATTAAGTGTTGACCCAAGTACAGTAATACCTCAGGTTACAAATTAATTAGTTCCAGAGTGGCTTTCATAATGATATATTTTTGTATAATGAAATAGACTCAAATAAATTTGAACCATTCAATATACCTAATCTCCCATCGCAAATTTTGTTTCATATCTCGAGTATTTTTTCGTAATATGAGGCGAAAAAATCTTCGTGTGTCACTTCATATGAGTTTTTTGTAAACAGAAACTGTATTACCGTATAGTAGATATTTCCAATGATTTTGGGTACCATCTGCTGTAAATTATGCTATGCGTGTGATTCTTTCATAAAAGTATGCACAGTACACAATACAATGAGGTATTCATAGTAAGATTTTAGACATAACTCATACATACTGTGATTTAGGATTTCCCATTTTCCATTCTATAACAGCATAAATGAGAATTGCAGCAGTATATTTTTATTTTCAATATCATTATGCTTTACTGCAGTGTTCTAAAATAAAATCCTCCTGGCAATGAACTATTTTGTCTTATATGTGAAGTACAAGTACAGTATACACTTAAAACTTATAGTTCCTTCCATGAAGACCACCTGTATACACTATGACACACTCTCAATGGCGATTGTAATACATTTTCTGGCTATATACTGCCAGCAAAGTATTGCACCTCTGGTCGTAGATATCCAACCAAGAAAGAACAGACCAGCCTCTCCTCAACATATTAACTTTTAAAACATGTGGACACTTATATGTCAATTGGACTATTAACCCTTTTACCCCCAGGCTATTTGGAAATTTCCAACCCTTAACCCCCAGGGGTTATTTTTTTTTCAAGCATATTTTGCTGTATATTTTTTTTAAATTGCTCTAACAGCCTTAATTTTCATCATAGAGAGGTCAGATTGGTCTCATTCTCTTGGAAAATGCCTGAAGTATCTCAAAAAATTATCAAAAATATGAAAAAAAAAAATTTATAGCATTTTTTTGCAAGGACGTACCGGTACGTCCATGGGGGTAAAGGGATGAGTTTTGTGAAACGTACCAGTACGTCCTTTGGGGGTAAAAGGGTTAAATCACCAAAATGCTCTACTTCACACCAAATATCATTCCAATAAAAATAACCACCGGGTTGATTGTTTTGCCCAACTACAATCAGCTTCTGCATTGCTTTATCAAGGTAATGACTGGCTGAAATTTTCTTTATTTCCTCTTTTTGATTTTCTCTTACCCTGTACTCGCTACAGTAGAACTAAGAATACTTGACTGCCAAAGAACAACCATTAACCAGAAATTGAACAAAATTAATAGCAATTAATACTGTACATGCAAAATGGCTTTAGCTGGAAAATTTTATGAAAAGATTGTCATGGCACACCATCATGATTTGCCCTTTATCATATAAGCTGAAGCAGTGTAAAAGGAGTCTACTCGACACCCTACACAAAACGTCATAGTCTCAGATTATTCAGGAAATATTTTAGAAAGGGAGAAATATGGAATATCACCACGGCTGCCTTTTCATATCACAAAATGCTACAATAAATGGTACAAAGTCTAAAGCTTAATAAACTAAACTGCAAATCTACTGTACAGAATAATGCACGGATTAAAAAAACAGGGTAATTGATATATACAAAAGTATAAAATAAACATTTACGTAACTAATAAAAATAATTCAATTACCATCATAAAACTTTAATTACCGCAACAAATTACAACATAAAAAGGACAATACACACTAAGAAAATAAAAAATAAACAAAATAACGTTAACTGAAATAAACTGTACAACTGCCACCATACACACTGCAGGAAAATACCAACAAAGTATCTGTGGTAGCAATTCAGTATTAAACTGTAACTGATAAAGAGAAAATAATAAAATAACTGGGGAAAATAAGGGGTCAAAATACTGTACACCAAAAACATACCATTCCTATTCCACAGATGTACCTGTATTTCCACTTATTCAGCCAGTAACAGAATGGATATTTAATCACAGTATATACAGTTAGTAATATGGATTTTTCTTTAATAAAATCATTTGTTATGAGGAAGTTATGACTATACTCAATTTTTCTTAATGAGGCGCCTTTGCAGTTACTCGCAGCGGTGCCGTTTTAGCTCGGAAAATTTTCCTGATTGCTGATTGGTTAGAATTATCTTGCCCAACCAATCAGCGATCAGGAAACTTTTCCGAGCTAAAAGGGCACCCCCCTGCGAGTCGGTGCAAATCTGCCTCGCTAAAAAGAATTGACTATAGTGGCAAGCATGCATTTTAAAGACCACAACATAATCTACTTTGAAAATACTGTAAGGTAATACCTATTTTACAAGAAGATTCTAATCACAGATCATTTGGAATTATAAACATAAAATAAAAAGAGCTTTGTACTCATTGGATGAACGTGGATACCAAATCCTATGTTATCTATGCAAAAGGATATCACTTGATTAACTATGGCCAGTGAAAATACCTCACATTATCAAAGTAACTGACTGACGGAGTTGAGTTCACTGCCTGATCAAATACTGGAGGAAAACGATGACAAATTATAGATTCTATCAAAACTTACTATGCGACAAAAAACTTGGATTTTAAAAGTGGAAGCCAGAATGAAAACAACAGCAAAACAATAACCTAAATGAAAGAGGAAAGTTATGTAATAAAAAAGATATTTTAAGATGAAAAAACGTACGAGCCTGAGAAAAGGGAAAGCAATTATCCAAAAAGACATTAAAAATAGGGAAATTTATGGAAGAACAATGATGAAAGGAGTTTTAGCATCAGGAAAATTAAGCATTTAAAACAAGGGAAACATTAAATTTAGCAACATCGAAAAGGTTCTTAATGAACTTCACAGATAAAAACCTTGAACAGAGGACAGTATTGCCTTGCATAAATTGCTTTAAAAAGGCATGGAAGTTTAAAAATAAACTCTTTGTGAAGTTCAGAACTACACTGAGAGGAAAAGGGTACAAAAAAGCAAGCAACAGTACTTAAAAATGATTGAAAAATATATCGTAGTACCTGACAGCATCAAGTGCGTTCCAAACCGCTTTGGAATGCTTATAATCAACGGCAGAACGTTACCTCATATAAAGAAGGATGGAGAAATAAAAAGAGAAAGCCAAAGTACTAAAAATCATTAATACTAAATACCTATGAGACAATTTACATTATTATATCTGAGAATCATAAACGAAAATCACATATCCATCCTAGCATGTACTAAGAATAATCTCTCCTTAACATAGCAAAATATCACATGCTATAATGCCTATGCGAAATATGTATGAAATTCCTACATTACAATACTTTATACAGTTTGAAATCCGAACACAAAGAAATAAAAATGCATTTTAAAAAAGCTAACAAAATATTCAGGAAATTTTGCAAATAACCAGTTGAGTTTTATTCCAGTCTCAGACTGCGTTATCACATTCCAACCACCAATAAAACAGCCAATTTTGATCTCTTTGGTAATTATACAACGGAGACTCATCAACAAGACAAAATCTATGTGAACAAAGGATGAACAGAGAAGGAACGTTTTAATAGTGTTCAGTAACAACATGATCAGTACAACAATGAAAAATGGCTAAGGAGTGCCACTCCTGAGTATGTTATTCGTTTTCAGTGAATTACTGTACGTAAAAAATATCTAAGCTTGTGACAAATCGGTCATCCACACCATAACTCTCGTTTTGTAATACACAAACTGTACAAGAAATAAACTATTAACCACATCCAGATTACAGAAACACCTCAACATGATAATTAATATACTGTACAATAAAATTACATATAGTGTTACTTAGGGGCTACAGCAAAGAGGATTCCGGATCGTTATTGTATAAATGTATAAATTGTTTTACGATTGGATTACTACTAATGCCTTCGAAAATTATACAAATTCCTAAAGGAAAATATTAAAACCTATACCGAATTAAAAACGCTCGCAAACTGAAGACTGATCGGTTTCCACATTTTCTAAGTTTATGGTTACCATATTATCATAACCCTTTTTTGCCGAGTCACCTTTACTCGACTCAATATTTTCTTTCTGTTCACTACAGCAAGAATGAGACGTACAGTCTAATCTGTGATCGATATCCTCCTGTTTTTGACTAGTACAATTACCAGAAGGAACCTCTAAATGATTACTATTAATATTATTCTTGAGCAAATGATTTTGTCCAAGGCATCTGTTACTGGCGGAAATTTGGGAGATACAAATGTGATCATCTGCAGTTAGAGCAGAGGAGAAATGAGTGGAAGCATTTTCTTTATCCTGAGAAGCATTAGGGGGGATCCAATGAGGGTAGCAACATGCAGGAGAAGCAGATTTCTTGGACACGTCATGAAGACTAGCCGATGGGACAGCTAACCGCAAACTCTTCCCATGAGATAGAACTTGGTCGGTGTTGGCGGTCCCCCTAAGCGATGGGTTAGAAGCACTTTTTACCTGTTTGGAGACCCCACAGCATGTCTGGGCAGCACATGCATCCTTATCATTGGATGGGCAATCTAGAATGCAATCCTCCGCAGATTCAATGGACGCCGAAAGATTGTCGTCCTCAAACTCAACAAATTCTGGCTGAATGGTTGTTGAGTGTATACCTTCTTCGTGGAACATTTTCTTAATCTTTTCGGCAAGGACCATATAGTCCTTCAGGTTGCGACATCTGAAAATTCAGGGAAGACATGCAGTTGAGCTAAAATACTTAATTTACCTTTGCAATTAAAAAAAAAGACAATGGTAGTAAGTAAAAATAAGTAAAATCTAAAGTGAGAACTTTAGGAAGTCAAGTCTACCAATACCTCTATTTACTCTTTCCCCCATTTTCTTTACAGCATAACAGCTTACATTGGGATTTGCTTTCCAAGCTTAGCCTTTCCAACTAAATACTACACAATACCTCGGGTTACAAGTACAGTAACTAACTTTAAATATAATGTATATGCAACAGTACAACCTGTGAAAAAGAGCATACAATATGTAACTCAGTAGTAACTACACTGAAATTGCAGAAACTTACATGGTACATACTGTACTAAAGTACTGTAGTGAAGGATATTATAAACTGTACCTGATATGAGCTGAGGCGATGATTCTCTCCCCTGCCAACTGCCAAACGTGGAATTCGTGAACCGCCAAAACGCCATCAACATTCAAGAGTTGTTTTTGGATGCCATCCACCTGGAAATCAGTAAAATCTTATCTATCCTCTTCACATAAACTAACGGCATTACATTATCATCACCATCATCATCTCCTACAACTATTGACGCAAAGGGCCTTGGTTAGATTTCGCCGCCGTCTCTATCTTGAGCTTTTATTTCAATACTTCTCCATTCATCATCTCCTACATTATACCTTTTTAAAATATGTCACTTGGTAAAAGTCTTGCAGATATGAAAATCTCCACTAATAAAATCTAAATGTATTTTGAAAAACTAAATACATAACCCTGCATAACTCTTAATTATAGTTTTAGTTTTCAAACTTCATGGAAACATAACCATTAAATGCTACATTCAAAATAAGGCAAAGGTATTAAAAGCTAACAATATTGTGCATTCATTACATACTGGAGACTTAAATATAAACACATTTAAATAAAAACAGCTAATTATCAACAAAACTTTCATACTACTATATATCAAACCAAAGATACGAAAAACCGAAAAAACTGTTTTACCTGAATGTGTGTAGGAACAGTCTGCAGAAGGATGAGAGCAGAATCCTTCAATAGTGGCCATGTGCTAATACCGATGAGAGTGACTAGACACAAGGAAAGTCCAGGATCAATATATTTTGAGTATTCCCAGTCAGTCAACCATACCACCAAGGCACTGATGATGACAATTACTGAGCCTGTAAATGGGAGATAGATCTTCGTGAAAAACTTGAGCCATTAACCCTTTTACCCCCAGGCTCTTTGGAATCATTTTTTCCCCAGCACATTTTGCAGTATATTTTTTTTTAAATTGCTCTAACAGCCTTAATTTTTATCATAGAGAGGTCAGGTTGGTCTCATTCTCTTGGAAAATGCCTGAATTTTCTCAAAAAATTATCAAAAATATGGAAAAAAAAAATTTTATAGCAATTTTTTACAAGGACGTACCGGTACGTCCATGGGGGTAAAGGGATGGGTTTTGTGAAACGTACCAGTACGTCCTTTGGGGGTAAACGGGTTATAAGACAAAATGTTTTTAAAACTCAATATTATATTCAATTTATATGCATGATACTATACTGACGCAATGACACAGCTGGAATGGGATGTGTCGTTATTTCAAATCATCATTTATAAAATAGCTAATGTCCCTGAGGCTTTGTGCTGCTAGTGCAATGTCACTGTCCCTTTCCTCTGCCATTTATGCGTGACCTTTAAACCTGCTCCTAGAAATAAAATAGTTGAATAAGTTACTTACCCAAGGCATCTGATAATATATGTAAGAACACACCCCTCATGTTCATCTGGGAGGCACCGCTTTCCTTCTTGCCTCTGTTTTCTCTGTTGGAGAGCGAACTGGGAGTGAAGCGCTCGTCATTTTCATTATCATCCGTGGCCACTAGAGCATTGATGGTCACAATCTTATTCTGATGTCTGTGTGAGTGTCCATGTCCACCGTCATCATGACTATGTCCACCATGACTGTGACCATGGCCGTGTTCTGAAGAAAATAAAATCAAAGCTAGAATTATCCTATGAAATTTACTGGTGTAATAAGTGCACTTCAAAACTACCTGACTCTGTCCGTCAAAGTGCATTCAAAGGATATATACAGTAATATACGAAATCAATTCGTTCCAGAGTGGCTTTCGTCACATAATTTTTTCGTATGATGAAATAGAGCCAAATTTTTTTGAATCATTCAATATACATAACCAAATAGAGTGAATTTTGTTTCATATCCAAAATATTTTTTCTGATATGAAGTGTGAACATCTTCATATGTTTCGTAAAATGAGTTTTTCGTGTACAGAAACTTTCTTATCTAGACGTTTCACTGATTATTTCACACTTAATAATATTAAGGTCATGTAAGGACATGCCATGAGAAGAGATGAAGAGTATATTGGGAGGAGAGTAATGGAAATGGAGGTACAGGGAACGAGAAGGAGAGGGAGACCAGAGCGGAAGTGGATGGACTGTATCAAGAATGACCTTCGATCAAAGGGATTAACCAGTGATGAGGTGTGGGACAGAGGTAGATGGAGAAAGCTGGCCAGAAACATTAACCCCCACATACAAGTGGGAAAAGATGCAGACAAAGAAGAAGAAGAAGAAGAAGGAGGAGGAGTACATGTTAGCTCTCAACTTACGATGGAACAAGCCCAGTCCTATTAAGTTAACGACTAAACCGGTGACGCCAACTATGAGGATCAGCTTTGGATTATGCAAGGCTTCGGGTTCATATAACCTGAAATTCATAAAAAAAAAAATCTTTAGAGATAAAAAAAACCTTTTTGTCACTTTATGTCAATTCATTAATATAAACAACGCAAAGACAAAAGAAAACAGGAGGGAGAAATCTTACCTATTTAGTGATTCAACAAATATCGAGAAACAAAGAGCCATTAGAAACACACTGTTAACAAGGGCTCCTAAGACTTCTGCTCTAGCCCACCCGAAGGTGTTTTTACTCCATTTTTTCGGTGACATCTGGGGAGGAGGAAAAAAGCACGGTAAGTAAACCATCATTATCATCATTATTATTATCATTATTATTATTATTATTATTATTTTTATTATTATTATTACTAGCTAAGCGACAACCCCAGTAGGAAAACCAAGATGCTAAAGCCCAAGGGCTCCAACAGGGAAAATAGCCCAATGAGGAAATGAAACAAGGAAATAAATAAACTATATGAAACGTAATAAACAATCGAAATAAAATATTATAAGAACAGTATTATTATTATTATTATTATTATTATTACTAGCTAAGTGACAACCCCAGTTGGAAAACCAAGATGCTAAAGCCCAAGGGCTCCAACAGGGAAAATAGCCCAGTGAGGAAATGAAATAAATAAACTATATGAGAAGTAATGAACAATCAAAATAAAATATTATAAGAACAGTATTATTATTATTATCATTATTATTATTATTACTTGCTAAGCTACAACCCTAGTTGGAAAAGCAGGATGCTATAAGCCCAGGGGCTCCAACAGGGAAGATAACCCAGTGAGAAAGGAAATAAGGAAAAACTACAAGAGAAGTTTAAGAACAATAATAACATTAAAAAAAATCTTTCATATATAAACTATAAAAACTTCAAAATAACAATAAGAAGAGAAACAAGGTAGAATAGTGTGCCAGAGTGTATGAGATCAATTATAGCAGAGCATATAGGAAAAATCTGATCTAAAGTATAAATATAATACAAAGCTGAAATGAAAACGTCTCACGTTATGGAAGATGGGAAAAACGTCTTCTCACCTTGACACTGAGAAAGGCTATGACGAGTGCCAGCACGTCGCTCAACATGTGGAAGGAATCGGCCACCAGGGCCATGGAATTTGTGATATACCCGACCAGGAGTTCGACCACGAAGAAGGAGGCTGTCATGGTGAACATGGTCAGGAGACGACATTTCTTCCCTGTGTAGCGACCCATGGTTGCTGGTTGCTAATATGTATTTTTGTCCGTCTAATTGGGGGTTTAAGTCTTCTGGACTACAAGCACATTCAAACGCAAATAAAATCTGAAAATGAGAAATAAAACAATTATTAGGGGTGTTATCTTGCTGATTTTTTAAATTAACAATAGTAATTGTAACAATATAAAAAAATAATTTCTAAAAATTTATTTTTTTAATAATGATATAAATATGAAAAAGTACTCTCTAATATATATATATATATATATATTTATATATATACATACATATATATATATATATATATATATGTATATACATATATATGTATATACATATATATATATATATATATATTAAACTAATATTCCATA
>NC_090739.1:1858613-1861113 GCF_036898095.1 Palaemon carinicauda | reverse complement strand
CTAACAGGGAAAACAGCCCAGTGAGGAAAGTAAACAAGGAGAAATAAAATATTTTCAAATTAGTAAGAACATTAAAATAAATATTTCCTATATAAACTATACAAACTTTACCAAAACAGGAGGATGAGAAATAAAATAGCTATAACCACGAGGGCTCCAACAGCGAAAATAGCCCATTGAGGAAAAGAAACAAGGAGAAATAAAATATTTTCAAATTAGTAAGAACATTAAAATAAATATTTCCTATATAAACTATACAAACTTTAACAAAACAAGAGGAAGAGAAATAAGATAGCTATAACCACGAGGGCTCCAACAGGGAAAATAGCCCAGTGAGGAAAGGAAACAAGGAAAAATAAAATATTTTAAGATTAGTATGAACATTAAAATAAATATTTCCTATATAAACTATACAAACTTTAACAAAACAAAAGGAAGAGAACCCTAAAGAAAGAGAACTCTAACCCAAGACAGTGGAAGACCATGGTACAGAGGCTAAGACACTACCCAAGACCAGAGAACAATGGTTTGATTTTGGAGTGTTCTTCTCCTAGAAGAGCTGCTTACCAGAGCTATAGTTGGGAAAGCAAGACAAGCTATAAGCCCAAGGGCTCCAACAGATTTGATTACTGCAACTATCACAATTTCCACAAGCGCCCATTGGCACCGAAAATGTAAACACTAATCTATATTCGAACCAAATACACTTAATATGGAACGCGAACACTCCATCATATACACAGGACACTAGATACACATATACACAGGACACTAGATACACAAATTACGAAAAAAAAAAAAAAAAAAAACATTTTAACATGTAAACAGGACACCAATAACGTTTAAAGATATTCATTATAACACTGACCACAAGATATAAACAATTGTTCATATTAACAACGTATAGCAGTTTCACAAAACTTCCCATGATGATTTAATGAAGATATTTACGAGTAGAACAAAAAATCAACATCACAAATGTAAATGTGAAACACAAACTCACCTGCAGCTCAAATCCAATGCATGGGGTCACACAGGATATATTTATCTCTCTCTCTCAGTCAAAGCAAAATATCAAGACACGATTCAAAAACGGACAAATGTTATCAACACCACCTTTTCGAACACGACATTAAAAACTGAACGTACGAACAAACAACAGCTACAGAGATGAGCTATTACAAAATACAAAAGCTATAGTACACTGAACGTACAAAATAAATAATGTCGTCTAATGTCTTGTCAACAAAATACAGGATACGAAAAGCGGGAGGGGAGGAGGAGTTAGGCAGTCCACGGACAGGACAAAGAATCGATAAAGGAGTATGTGCCACTCCGACGGCAGTGAAGTAACTGAGTGAAGCAGGCCGGGGGTGTACACATTATATACCAACTCGGGGGAGGTTCTCCTCGGTAGCGCACGCTCCTTTACGTCTCCCCAAACCTCTGCACTCGACACTCACACGAGCTCTGCCGCCCCGACCGACCGACCACCACCGTCAGTGCGTGGACGGTGGCCCTGCTGCTACCCGACAGACCAGTCGGCAGGACCGCGCTGGAAGGTTGTGGCGAAGGAGGGATAATGGAGGTTTTTCTAGTAGGAAATTGTAGGATATCTAAACCACTCACTGTTACATATACGTAGAAGAATAGTTCAGGTTTCAAGTCGCGGATAAAACCGTGTATAAAGTCGCGGATAATAAATAATACTATGAAAATCGATCACAAATAGTTCTTTTTTTTTTAATGGAAGATGATGTCACTTCGACAGCTCTTCGAATGAGTTTAGAAAACTCATGATGTAAGCGATGTCTTGTTTTCGAGAAGCAAGAATGGATTTTGGGCGCTACTTTTTTGAGAAAATTCGTCTTGCCAATTGTAAGTAGGCAAAAAAAATTCATCTCTCTCTCTCTCTCTCTCTCTCTCTCTCTCTCTCTCTCTCTCAATATTGTTCTCCCCCTGAACTGAACACTTAACTCTGGCAACATCGTTCAGTTAACTCTCGGTGCAAATTTAACATTTTTTGATAATTCTGACCAACCTCTGCATTTCAATATTCCCAACCATCAAGTAATACTTATGTAATTATAAGTCTTGCTTTTTATTTTATACAGTGCAATGCTACACAATACTCTAGAGACTCTCTAGCTATGGTGAGCAGCTCTTCTAGGAGAAGGACACTCCAAAATCAAACCATTGTTCTCTAGTCTTGGGTAATGCCATAACCTCTATACCATGGTCTTCCACTGTCTTGGGTTAGAGTTCTCTTGCTTCAGGGTACACTCGGGCACACTATTTTATCTAATTTCTCTTCTTGTTTTGTTAAAGTCTTAATAGTTTACATAGGAAATATTTATTTCAATGTTACTGTTCTTAAAATGTTTTATTTTTCCTCGTTTCCTTTCCTCATTGGGCTAGCCTCTGTACCATGGTCTTCCACTGTCTTTGGGTTAGAGTTCTCTTGCTTGAGGGTACACTCGGGCACACTATTCTATCTAAT
>NC_090739.1:1846113-1851113 GCF_036898095.1 Palaemon carinicauda | reverse complement strand
TATCTTTCTTTTCTCCAGCTTTCGCAGCCGTTCAACCCCCTTCAATTATTGAGAATTTTTTTTTTTTTTTACTTTTTTTCGAGATAGTGACCCCCACCGGTAAAAATAGAAAAAAAATAGGTTATTATCCCTTTTCATCATTATGAAACAGTCTTTTTGTATATTTTCTTATTAAAGATTGAGACTACCAAGATTGAGAGGGGATCTCTACGGTAAACAATAAAAAAAGGGAAATTAATTTTCAGCTCTAAAAGTACTGAATAAAATGGCTATATATTTTTTTTTCAAAATTGAGACTCAAAGATTGAGAGGGGTGCCTATGATAAAAAAAAAATAGAAAAAAAGGAAATTATGTTTTCAGCTTAAAACGTACAGAATATAGTGGCTATAATATTTATTTTTCAAGATGGAGACCCAAAGATTGGGGGGTGTCCATATGTCCATAGAAAATAAAGGAAATTAAGTTTTGAGCTCCAATCGTACTAAATAAAGTGTCTATAATTCTTCTTTTTCAACATTGAGACCCAAAGATAGAGAAGGGGGTTCCTATGGTAAAAAAAAATAGAAAACAAGGAAATCATGTTTTCAGCTTAAACCTTCTGAATATAGAGGCTATAATATTTCTTTTTCGAGATTGTCACCCAAAGATTGAGATGAGGATACTATGGTAAACAAATATAAAAACAAAAGAAATAGAGTTTTCAGTTCAAAAAGTTCTGAATACAATGGCTACAATTCTATATTATTTTTTTTTTAAGATCGAGACCCAAAGATTGAGATGAATTTTTTTTTTTCCTAAGGTTGAGACCCAAAGACTGAGATGGGGTACATACGGGAAAAAAATTAGGTTTATAGTTTCAAAAACGTTCTGACTAGTAGCTACAATCTATCCACCGAGATTCAGCAGTGTAACAAAAGAGATAACACACAGGAGAATAGCCTACTTTAGACTATTTTAGACTATTTTTCTTCACTAACCAAAGTATTTTCGACAACTGAGTAGATTAATTTACGACCCCATTATAGCATAAAATCTTGACACTTCCAATTCATGGATTTCGTCCTGCGCTGACACCTCGTTTATCAAGATGTTTCATGACTCAAATAAGACACCGTGGTTGAACATATACTGTATAAGCCTGTGCATTCACACATCCAAGTATATATATATACATATATATAATAATATATATATATATATATATATATTATAATATATATATATATATTATAATATATATATATATATTATATATATATATATATATATATCCTACAGTTTGCCTCATTTAAAATATATAAGAAAATATTAAATGACATTACTAAAATCTTGGCTCACACATCATCTCCACATACATTATATATACAATATATATATATATATATATATATATACATACATATATATATAAATATATATATGTATATACATATATATATAAATATATGTATATATATATATATATATATATGGAAGAAGGAAGGTCACTACAAGCATAATCATATAATAATAAAAATAATAATAATAATAAATATATAAAAACTTAACTTGTTACCAAACCACGGTTAACTCCGAGAGCCTAAGCGTACGAAATCGACAAAATGTCAGTAATCTTGCCTCGCATATCCATGGTTTCTTGACATATTAACGTGAAACGACACTGTCGAATACTTACAAGTCGACTCTAAATATAGCAGATCGAACTAATAGGCGGTGAACGTTTTCTCATATTATGCACATACATACACACACACTTTATGTATGTGTACTGTAAATTATTATTATTATTATTATTATTATTATTATTACTATCCAAGCTACAACCCTAGTTGGAAAAGCAAGAATATAGCAGATCGAACTAATAGGCGTGATCGTTTTCTCATATTATACACATACATACACACGCACTTCATGTATGTGTGTACTGTAAATTATTATTATTATTATTATTATTATCATTATTATTATCCAAGCTACAACCCTAGTTGGAAAAGCAACATGCTATAAGCCCAAGGGCTCCAACAAGGAAAAATAGCTCAGTGAGGAAAGGAAATAAGGAAATAAATTATGAGAATAAATTTACAATATATCATTCTAAAAACAGTAACAGCGTCAAAACAGATATGTCTTATATAAACTATTAACAACGTCAAAAACAGATATGTCAAATATAAACTATAAAAAGACTCATGTCAGTCAAAATATAATGGATAACATGTATATTATATATTATATGATCAGCGCCCAAGCCCCCTCTCCATCAAAGCTAGGACCAGGGAGGGCCAGGCAATGGCTGCTGAAGACTCAGCAGATAGACCTATAGGCTCTACCAAATCCCCCAAACCTTAGCTCACAAGGATTGTAAGGTTGCAGACGCTAAAGGCACTAACGAGTTTGAGCGGGACTCGAACCCTCGTCTGGCAAACACCAGGCGGAGACGTTACCAATTAGGCCACGACAACCCCTATAAATTTGAAGACTTGAATTATTTGTGAAAGAAATTATGGGTCTTTAAAAACATATATAACAAAAAGGTTAAAGATATTAAATCAAGTTTCTATGTATTAAATGGTGAACATGTATATACAAATAAATAAACAAGGTTAAATATAACGTATTTAAGTTTCTATATATGGAATAGTGTGCGTGTGTATATATACCCTAGAGTAAGGATACATTAACGTGGTGAAAGGGTTTGCATATCGCCATGATCAGCAAAGCTGTGCTCGACCGAACCATCCATACTAGGTTGGTTTGCTGTGAACGGTCAGACGAAAATCTCCCACCATCACCGATCGACACTGACCAGCGTGATGATGAAAGCTAGCTTAACCCCAGCCATGAATATGGACATGTCTGAGACCTTTGTCCTTCCTGCTGTGGACTAGAAATGGCTGCACTTGTTGCTGTCGTTGTGTATGTATGTATGTATGTGTGTAATTTTAATTCCAGTTATATATATATATGTATGTATAATAATTTTAATAATTTTAACAGTATAAACACAATAGGTTGCCAAATTTTCTAACTTTTTATCATCATTATCAAAATTTTCATTAAATTCTATATATATATATATATATATATATATATATATATATATATTTATTATATATATATAAATATATATATATATATATATATATATATACAGATATATATTATATATATATATATATATACACAGTATATATATATATATATATATATATATATATATATATATATATATATATATATACACACACACAGTACATGCGTGTATATGCACACGTTAGTGTACACAATCAAACCTCAATATGCTTCACAGAGAGCAATAAATCCAGTAAACGAATAAACCTCGTTAAGTTTCCTTCTCATTGGTTTTCCGAAGCTGCGACATCGAAACGAGAAAAATTGCTGCATCGTCGCTCAAAACAAGCAATCAACTGATCCGAGGAGGATGTATGCAAAGTCACGCCACCCACGAGGAATGCTAACAAGACGGACCAAAGTTCAATAATGAAACTCTACGATGAAATTCGCGAGGGGGATGAATTTCGCAAGCGGATGAATTTCGCCCGCGGATGAATTTCGCGCGCGGATGAATTTCGCGAGCGGATGAAACCGTTTGATTGCTATGTAAACAATGGAAGGGAAACTAAAAACAAATATGACTTAGAATATGATAAAAGGGTGGTTTTGGAAATGTTCATGTACACATCAATAGTTATTCAAAGGTTTAAAGGCCGCTCATGAATGGCAGGGGTTCAATAATGAAACTCTACGATGAAATTCGCGGGGGGATGAATTTCGCGAGCGGGTGAAACTGTCCGATTGCTATGTAAACAAAGGAAGGAAAACTAAAAACAAATATGACTTTGAATGTAATAAAAAGAGGGTTTTGGAAATGTTCATGTAGACGTCAATGGTAATTTAAAGGTTTAAACAATGGAAGTGAAACTAAAAACAAATATGACTTTGAATGTAATAAAAGGGTGGTTTTGGAAATGTTCATGTAGACATCAATGGTAATTCAAAGGTTTAAACAATGGAAGGGAAACTAAAAACAAAGTTGACTTAGAATGTGATAAAAGGGTGGCTTTGGAAATGTTCATGTAGACATCAATAGTTATTCAAAGGTTTAAAGGCCGCTCATGAATGGCAGGGACAAGGGACAGTGACATTGCCCTATCGAGTAGGACAATGCCCTAGAGACTGACCACGGCGTCAATGACCTTATATGTCAGGATGCTAGAAAACTTTAAATCAATCAATCAATTATAGACTGACCATATATACTGTATGTATGATCAGCGCCCAAACCCCCTCTCCACCCAAGTTAGGACCAAGGAGGGCCAGGCAATGGCTGCTGACCACTCAGCAGATAGACATATAGGCTCCGCCAAAAACACCCCTCCTTTGCTCATAAGGATAATGAGGTTGCAGCGACCATAGAAACTAACGAGTTTGAGCGGGACTCGAACCCCAGTCTGGCGTTCACCAGTCAGGGACGTTACTACATCGGCCACCACAACCTTAAATCCCATTTTAATTTAATTTTCACTATCTCATTCATCCTTCTTTATAACTGCAATGGCAAAAACTCTTATGATGCAATTGATGTTGTTAATAGTTTATATATGACATGTCTGTTTTGACGTTGTTACTTTTTTTAAAATGATTTATTGTCAATTTGTTCTCTTCATTTATTTATTTCCTTATTTCCTTTCCTCACTGGGCTATTTTTCCCTGTTGGAGCCCCTGGGCTTATAGCATCTTGCTTTTCCAACTAAGGTTGTAGCTTGGATAGTAATAATGATAATAATAACTGCTCTTCAAGTTACCTTTAATCATGAACTTTTTCTCTCCTTCCACCATAAGTTTTCTTTCCCTCTTTCTAAACCCTGTATATGAACCCCCCCCCCCTATTCCTAATCTATCTAATCATTGTTACCAGATTATTTCGACTGGATTTTCGTACATGAGCCTTAAAATTGTCATTTTTCAACCAAAATTA
>NC_090739.1:1831113-1841113 GCF_036898095.1 Palaemon carinicauda | reverse complement strand
TACAAGCAATTATGACTATAGTCAATTTCTTTTAGCGATGCAGATTTGCACCGACTCGCAGAGGTGCCCTTTTAGCTCGGAAAAGTTTCCTGATCGCTGATTGGTTGGACGAGATAATTCTAACCAATCAGCGATCAGAAAACGTTTCCGAACTAAAAGGGCACCGCTACGAGTCGGTGCAAATCTGCCTCGATAAAAGAAATGGACTATAGTAAAAAAAAGGACATGAGATAAAAGTGAAGAAATAGTATTGTATATTTTCCAGGCAAGAGTGACACATATGGTTATTACCTCCGCCAACGAAGTTGGAAGGAGGTTATGTTCTCGCCTCTGTTTGTGTGTTTGTTTGTATACAGCATCCTGGCCACAATCTTAACCATAGAGTAATGACACTGGAAGGTATTAACTGTTATGTAAAAAGCTGGAAATTATTAGATTTTGGAAGGTCGTCTCTCTCTCTCTCTCTCTCTCTCTCTCTCTCTCTCTCTCTCTCCCCTCCTCCTCCTCCTCCTCCTCCTCCTCCTCCTCCTCCTCCTCCTCCTCCTCCTCCTCCTCCTCCTCCTCCTCCTCCTCCTCCTCCTCCTCTTCTTCTTCTTTGCTAATCAAATACTTCTATCTATAGCATTAGTAGTAACCATCTTCTTCTAAACATAAACAAAAATAATGATGTCCTTCTTCTTCATCGACAGCAAAGGACACAATGGACCCTGGAAAAGCACTCGACCTCTTTCTTTTTTTTTCGTATCAGTAACATTTTTCTCCTGATAGCCTCTGGTAAGTGAACGATCGTTTTCGACCATTTAAAAAAAAAAAAAAAAAAATAATAATAATAATAATAATAATGATGGGAGGTCTTTCGCGGTGGTTTCTGATAGGTGGGAGTCTTTTCTGGCTATTTTCTAAAGGGAAAGAGTATCTATCGTTACTTAAATTTTTTTTAAGCTTTATTACTTAGTTACTAAAGTTAAAAGAAAATACAAAATACTCTATTGTAAGTAACGTTGGTACACAAATTATTTCGTTGATGTATTAAAAATGTTTTGAAAGAAAACACGAAATATTCTGTTGCAAGAAACGTTGTTACACAAAATATTCTTTGATGTTTTAAAAAACGTTGAAGAAAATACAGAATATTCTATTGTAAGAAACGTTAGTACACAAAATATTCTTTAATGTTTGAAAAAAAAAATGTTGAAGAAAATACAAAATATTCTGTTGTAAGAAACGTTGTTACACAAAATATTCTTTGATGTTTAAAAAAAAATGTTGAAGAAAATACAAAATATTCTATTGTGAGAAACGTTGTTACACATAATATTATTTAATGTTGAAAAAAAAAGTTGAAGAAAATACAAAATATTCTACTGTAAGAAAAACAAAAAAGACCTTTCCGATATATATTTAAAAAAAAAACATTTCGATAAGTTTAAAAAAAATATTAAAGAAAATACAAAATATTCGGTTGTAAGAAACGTTGTTACACAAAATATTCTTTAATGTTAAAAAAAAAAACGAAGAAAATACAAAATATTCTGTTGTAAAAAATCAAAAAAAGACCTTTCGGATATATATTTAAAAAAAAAACATTTCGATGAAGTTTAAACAAAAAAGTTAAAGAAAATACAAATTATTTTATTGTAAGAACCGTTGTTACCCATATTCATTAATGTTAAAAAAAAATGTTGAAGAAAATACAAAATATTCTGTTGTAAGAAAATCAAAAAAGACCTTTCGGATATATATTTAAAAAAACATTTCGATGAAGTTTAAAAAAAAAAAAGTTGAAGAAAATACAAAATATTTTATTGTAAGAACCGTTGTTACACAAAATATTCTTTGATGTTTAAAAAAAATGTTGAAGAAAATACAAAATATTTTATTGTAAGAAAATCAAAAAAAGATCTTTCGGAGATATATTTAAAAAAATAAAGAAAAAAAAAACACACACGAATATCTATCCATGCAAAGATTTTGCCCACTTCTCTTAAATAATCCCCAGTAAAACTCTCCCAAGAATACCCTTTTTTTTATCATACGTCTTTTCCCTTTTCAGGTAAAAATCTTGACGCCAGAGTTTCTTTATAAGGAAAATAAAAATCTTTAATGATGGCCATCCGGGGGAGATTAGCTTTTGTGTTGAGGATTTTTAAAAAGGGATGTCCTTCATAGACTTATCCTTAAGGATATCTTTATTCTTCTTCTTTTTTTTCTCCCTCCCTCCTCCTCCTCCTCCTCCTCCTCCTCCTCCTCCTCCTCCTCCTCCTCCTCCTCCTCCTCCTCCTCCTCCTCCCTTTTTCTTCTTCTTCTACTTCTTGATTGTATTAATGGGAGGAATATTTGTTATTTATTTATTTATATATCTGGGGACGATCTTCGTAAATTTGTTTACATTTTACATCAAAATATTTATTTAGATGTTGCTGTTCTTAGAATATTGAATTTTTCCTTCCTTCCTTTCCTCACTGAACTATTTTCCCTGTTGGGGTCTATGGGATTATAGCATCCGGCTTTTCCAACTAGGGTTGTAGCTTAGCCAGTAATAATAATAATAATAATAATAATAATAATAATAATAATAATAATATATTTTCGATGCGGTTTAGAAGGGGTGCTTAGATCCTTAAATATCCTTTGAAATATGAGTGATGGATTTTATTAATCTCGTGTAAACAATAATGATCCAGAGAACATAAATGAATTTCCATCTCTCTGTGACGTTTATTAGGACCTTATTATATTAAACTTTTAATAAGCAATTTAAGCTTCAGCAAAGAGTAGATAAAGAAGATGGTCAGTCTCTAGGGCATTGTCCTACTCGATAGGGCAATGTCACCGTCCCTTGTCTTTGACATTCATGAGTGGCATTTAAACCTTTATAGGCATAGCAATTTCTTCGTTATTGATCAGAGAGAGACATTGTGCCTTAAAGAACAAATAGATTCGGCATTTAATTAAATTCAAATTATTCTTTGATCACAGAATATTAAATTGATGTTGAACCATTACATTTATCTGTGAAATATCACAGGCAAGCATGTTCTGATATTCCATCAAAACAAGATATGCAGTATAAAAAAAAAATTAAAAATAAAAGGAAAAAAATATCTTTAGGTAATGTCAACTGACTGCCTGATAAGATTTATCACGAAGTTTGCAAGAAAATTCATTCTTCCCATCTTGCAATTCTGATAAAAAGAAAACCATTAATAGATAAGATGGAAAATTGCTTGGTATGTAAACATTGTATTAAAAGCACAATGAACGCCCCCCCCCCCCCAAAATAAAAAATAAAAAAAAAAAATTGAATGAGGGGAGAGATAATGAGAAAGGGGAAAAAATAGATTCTCCAGTAATATAAATAAAGCCTTTTTCGAGAAGTAAATAAAACTTTCCACTGATAATGAGAAAGATATTTCAAGCATTAAGTAAACAGTAGTTGTCAACAACACTAATCAATGTGAGTGATTAAAGGGTCAGTCTGCAAGCTATTATTATTATTATTATTATTATTATTATTATTATTATTATTATTATTATTATTATTTTTATTATTACAAGCTAAGCTATAAGCCTGGTTGGAAAAGCAAGATACTATAAGCCCAAGGGCTCCAACAGGGAAAAATACCTCAGCAAATAAAGGAAACAAGGAAATAAACAAACTACAAGAGCAGTAATAAACAATCAAAATAAAATATTTCAAGAACAGTAACAACGTTAAATTAAATATATAATATGTAAACTATACAAAACTTTGAAAAATGGGAAGAGAAATGAGACCGAACAGTGTGCCCGAGTGTACCCTCAGACAAGAGAACTCTAATAATCCAAGACAGATGCTGTGTGTGTGTGAGTCTGTGCGCGCGCGTTTCCATATACACACTATACACAGTCTCTAAGTAATGGAATTTAAGTAGCAAATTCTCTCTCTCTCTCTCTCTCTCTCTCTCTCTCTCTCTCTCTCTCTCTCTCTCTCTCTCTCTCTCTTTTAAATATCCTCATTATAGAATCCTTATATCTTAATAAAACTTCCACTGATTAGGAAAAAATTCTCTTTCTCTCTCTCTCTCTCTCTCTCTCTCTCTCTCTCTCTCTCTCTCTCTCTCTCTCTCTCTCTCTCTCTCTCTTAAATGGCGAATGCCCAAATATCCGTATTCCCTCCCCAGTTTACCGCCCCTCTCAGACATTTATATTTAGCCAAGGGTAATATTTAGCCAAAGCTGGTTCCTTTCCTTCGCATTCTTAGTAAACTAACCACTAGTGTACGAGGCCCGTCAAAAATGACGAGTATATATTTGATATGAACGCACATTCATTCCTTCCCTGACAACAAAACGGCAAGTTTAAAGGTTTAAATGAAGCTCGTGAATGGCAGAGGCAATTGACAGTGACATTGCCCTAGCAAGCAGGACAATGCCCTGAAGATTGACCTATATACATATAATCAACGGCCAAGCCCCCTCTCCACCCAAGCTAGGACCAAGGAAGCAGGACAATGCCCCGGAGACTGACCTATAGACATATCATCAGCGGGCCAAGCCCCCTCTCCACCCAAGCTAGGACCAAGGAAGCAGGACAATGCCCCGGAGACTGACCTATAGACATATCATCAGCGGCCAAGCCCCCTCTCCACCCAAGCTAGGACCAAGGAAGCAGGACAATGCCCCGGAGACTGACCTATAGACATATCATCAGCGGGCCAAGCCCCCTCTCCACCCAAGCTAGGACCAAGGAAGCAGGACAATGCCCCGGAGACTGACCTATAGACATATCATCAGCGGCCAAGCCCCCTCTCCACCCAAGCTAGGACCAAGGAAGCAGGACAATGCCCCGGAGACTGACCTATAGACATATCATCAGCGGCCAAGCCCCCTCTCCACCCAAGCTAGGACCAAGGAAGCAGGACAATGCCCCGGAGACTGACCTATAGACATATCATCAGCGGCCAAGCCCCCTCTCCACCCAAGCTAGGACCAAGGAAGCAGGACAATGCCCCGGAGACTGACCTATAGACATATCATCAGCGGCCAAGCCCCCTCTCCACCCAAGCTAGGACCAAGGAAGCAGGACAATGCCCCGGAGACTGACCTATAGACATATCATCAGCGGCCAAGCCCCCTCTCCACCCAAGCTAGGACCAAGGAAGCAGGACAATGCCCCGGAGACTGACCTATAGACATATCATCAGCGGCCAAG
Source organism: Palaemon carinicauda (assembly GCF_036898095.1). Taxonomy (NCBI): domain Eukaryota; kingdom Metazoa; phylum Arthropoda; class Malacostraca; order Decapoda; family Palaemonidae; genus Palaemon; species Palaemon carinicauda. Next base: position 1,835,920 of record NC_090739.1, on the reverse strand, counting down.
CCCCCTCTCCACCCAAGCTAGGACCAAGGAAGCAGGACAATGCCCCGGAGACTGACCTATAGACATATCATCAGCGGCCAAGCCCCCTCTCCACCCAAGCTAGGACCAAGGAAGCAGGACAATGCCCCGGAGACTGACCTATAGACATATCATCAGCGGCCAAGCCCCCTCTCCACCCAAGCTAGGACCAAGGAAGCAGGACAATGCCCCGGAGACTGACCTATAGACATATCATCAGCGGCCAAGCCCCCTCTCCACCCAAGCTAGGACCAAGGAAGCAGGACAATGCCCCGGAGACTGACCTATAGACATATCATCAGCGGCCAAGCCCCCTCTCCACCCAAGCTAGGACCAAGGAAGCAGGACAATGCCCCGGAGACTGACCTATAGACATATCATCAGCGGCCAAGCCCCCTCTCCACCCAAGCTAGGACCAAGGAAGCAGGACAATGCCCCGGAGACTGACCTATAGACATATCATCAGCGGCCAAGCCCCCTCTCCACCCAAGCTAGGACCAAGGAAGCAGGACAATGCCCCGGAGACTGACCTATAGACATATCATCAGCGGCCAAGCCCCCTCTCCACCCAAGCTAGGACCAAGGAAGCAGGACAATGCCCCGGAGACTGACCTATAGACATATCATCAGCGGCCAAGCCCCCTCTCCACCCAAGCTAGGACCAAGGAAGCAGGACAATGCCCCGGAGACTGACCTATAGACATATCATCAGCGGCCAAGCCCCCTCTCCACCCAAGCTAGGACCAAGGAAGCAGGACAATGCCCCGGAGACTGACCTATAGACATATCATCAGCGGCCAAGCCCCCTCTCCACCCAAGCTAGGACCAAGGAAGCAGGACAATGCCCCGGAGACTGACCTATAGACATATCATCAGCGGCCAAGCCCCCTCTCCACCCAAGCTAGGACCAAGGAAGCAGGACAATGCCCCGGAGACTGACCTATAGACATATCATCAGCGGCCAAGCCCCCTCTCCACCCAAGCTAGGACCAAGGAAGCAGGACAATGCCCCGGAGACTGACCTATAGACATATCATCAGCGGCCAAGCCCCCTCTCCACCCAAGCTAGGACCAAGGAAGCAGGACAATGCCCCGGAGACTGACCTATAGACATATCATCAGCGGCCAAGCCCCCTCTCCACCCAAGCTAGGACCAAGGAAGCAGGACAATGCCCCGGAGACTGACCTATAGACATATCATCAGCGGCCAAGCCCCCTCTCCACCCAAGCTAGGACCAAGGAAGCAGGACAATGCCCCGGAGACTGACCTATAGACATATCATCAGCGGCCAAGCCCCCTCTCCACCCAAGCTAGGACCAAGGAAGCAGGACAATGCCCCGGAGACTGACCTATAGACATATCATCAGCGGCCAAGCCCCCTCTCCACCCAAGCTAGGACCAAGGAAGCAGGACAATGCCCCGGAGACTGACCTATAGACATATCATCAGCGGCCAAGCCCCCTCTCCACCCAAGCTAGGACCAAGGAAGCAGGACAATGCCCCGGAGACTGACCTATAGACATATCATCAGCGGCCAAGCCCCCTCTCCACCCAAGCTAGGACCAAGGAAGCAGGACAATGCCCCGGAGACTGACCTATAGACATATCATCAGCGGCCAAGCCCCCTCTCCACCCAAGCTAGGACCAAGGAAGCAGGACAATGCCCCGGAGACTGACCTATAGACATATCATCAGCGGCCAAGCCCCCTCTCCACCCAAGCTAGGACCAAGGAAGCAGGACAATGCCCCGGAGACTGACCTATAGACATATCATCAGCGGCCAAGCCCCCTCTCCACCCAAGCTAGGACCAAGGAAGCAGGACAATGCCCCGGAGACTGACCTATAGACATATCATCAGCGGCCAAGCCCCCTCTCCACCCAAGCTAGGACCAAGGAAGCAGGACAATGCCCCGGAGACTGACCTATAGACATATCATCAGCGGCCAAGCCCCCTCTCCACCCAAGCTAGGACCAAGGAAGCAGGACAATGCCCCGGAGACTGACCTATAGACATATCATCAGCGGCCAAGCCCCCTCTCCACCCAAGCTAGGACCAAGGAAGCAGGACAATGCCCCGGAGACTGACCTATAGACATATCATCAGCGGCCAAGCCCCCTCTCCACCCAAGCTAGGACCAAGGAAGCAGGACAATGCCCCGGAGACTGACCTATAGACATATCATCAGCGGCCAAGCCCCCTCTCCACCCAAGCTAGGACCAAGGAAGCAGGACAATGCCCCGGAGACTGACCTATAGACATATCATCAGCGGCCAAGCCCCCTCTCCACCCAAGCTAGGACCAAGGAAGCAGGACAATGCCCCGGAGACTGACCTATAGACATATCATCAGCGGCCAAGCCCCCTCTCCACCCAAGCTAGGACCAAGGAAGCAGGACAATGCCCCGGAGACTGACCTATAGACATATCATCAGCGGCCAAGCCCCCTCTCCACCCAAGCTAGGACCAAGGAAGCAGGACAATGCCCCGGAGACTGACCTATAGACATATCATCAGCGGCCAAGCCCCCTCTCCACCCAAGCTAGGACCAAGGAAGCAGGACAATGCCCCGGAGACTGACCTATAGACATATCATCAGCGGCCAAGCCCCCTCTCCACCCAAGCTAGGACCAAGGAAGCAGGACAATGCCCCGGAGACTGACCTATAGACATATCATCAGCGGCCAAGCCCCCTCTCCACCCAAGCTAGGACCAAGGAAGCAGGACAATGCCCCGGAGACTGACCTATAGACATATCATCAGCGGCCAAGCCCCCTCTCCACCCAAGCTAGGACCAAGGAAGCAGGACAATGCCCCGGAGACTGACCTATAGACATATCATCAGCGGCCAAGCCCCCTCTCCACCCAAGCTAGGACCAAGGAAGCAGGACAATGCCCCGGAGACTGACCTATAGACATATCATCAGCGGCCAAGCCCCCTCTCCACCCAAGCTAGGACCAAGGAAGCAGGACAATGCCCCGGAGACTGACCTATAGACATATCATCAGCGGCCAAGCCCCCTCTCCACCCAAGCTAGGACCAAGGAAGCAGGACAATGCCCCGGAGACTGACCTATAGACATATCATCAGCGGCCAAGCCCCCTCTCCACCCAAGCTAGGACCAAGGAAGCAGGACAATGCCCCGGAGACTGACCTATAGACATATCATCAGCGGCCAAGCCCCCTCTCCACCCAAGCTAGGACCAAGGAAGCAGGACAATGCCCCGGAGACTGACCTATAGACATATCATCAGCGGCCAAGCCCCCTCTCCACCCAAGCTAGGACCAAGGAAGCAGGACAATGCCCCGGAGACTGACCTATAGACATATCATCAGCGGCCAAGCCCCCTCTCCACCCAAGCTAGGACCAAGGAAGCAGGACAATGCCCCGGAGACTGACCTATAGACATATCATCAGCGGCCAAGCCCCCTCTCCACCCAAGCTAGGACCAAGGAAGCAGGACAATGCCCCGGAGACTGACCTATAGACATATCATCAGCGGCCAAGCCCCCTCTCCACCCAAGCTAGGACCAAGGAAGCAGGACAATGCCCCGGAGACTGACCTATAGACATATCATCAGCGGCCAAGCCCCCTCTCCACCCAAGCTAGGACCAAGGAAGCAGGACAATGCCCCGGAGACTGACCTATAGACATATCATCAGCGGCCAAGCCCCCTCTCCACCCAAGCTAGGACCAAGGAAGCAGGACAATGCCCCGGAGACTGACCTATAGACATATCATCAGCGGCCAAGCCCCCTCTCCACCCAAGCTAGGACCAAGGAAGCAGGACAATGCCCCGGAGACTGACCTATAGACATATCATCAGCGGCCAAGCCCCCTCTCCACCCAAGCTAGGACCAAGGAAGCAGGACAATGCCCCGGAGACTGACCTATAGACATATCATCAGCGGCCAAGCCCCCTCTCCACCCAAGCTAGGACCAAGGAAGCAGGACAATGCCCCGGAGACTGACCTATAGACATATCATCAGCGGCCAAGCCCCCTCTCCACCCAAGCTAGGACCAAGGAAGCAGGACAATGCCCCGGAGACTGACCTATAGACATATCATCAGCGGCCAAGCCCCCTCTCCACCCAAGCTAGGACCAAGGAAGCAGGACAATGCCCCGGAGACTAACCTATAGACATATCATCAGCGGCCAAGCCCCCTCTCCACCCAAGCTAGGACCAAGGAAGCAGGACAATGCCCCGGAGACTAACCTATAGACATATAATCAGCGGCCAAGCTCCCTCTCCACCCAAGCTAGGACCAAGGAAGCAGGACAATGCCCCGGAGACTGACCTATATACATATAATCAACGGCCAAGCCCGGTCTCCACCCAAGCTAGGACCAAGGAGGGCCAGGCAATGTTTGCTGATGACTCAGCAGATAGACAGATAGACTCATAGGACCCGCCAAACCCCTCATCCTTAGCTCACAAGGATGGGGAGGTTGCAGCGACCAAAGGAACTAACGATTTCGAGGGGGGCCGGAACCCGAGAGAGAGAGAGAGAGAGAGAGAGAGAGAGAGAGAGAGAGAGAGAGAACTTCACAAGTCTGTGCACTTGAACATTTTCTTCATCATATCTAATTATTATTATTATTATTATTATTATTATAGTCTGGCGTTTACCAGTGAGTGCTGATACCACATCGGCCATCACAATTGTGATTTCAAAGGGTACCTCCCGGGGTACCTTCTCTTATTAGGGTATGACTACTCACATTCCCTACTTCCCAAGGGACGGGGAGAAACGGAGTAGTTATAAGTCTGGTAATGCCGCTACG